>NC_053391.1:471020042-471110087 GCF_905171765.1 Bufo bufo
ACACTTTGCTTTTACTTCTTGTCTCTGCTTCATCTACTACCTGAGATATGTAGGAAGAACCAATACTATGCATTTTTTCACTTTTAATAAATATTCTCCTTAGTTGCAATCATAAAGAAATTGCGCTGAAACTCAAAAGTGAGTTGTATGTACCTAATAGCGCAATAACAAGAAACCGCATCAGAAGTAAAAGAAAATTAGAACAACATATATCTATGTCTAATAATTAGTTTTTTTATGAATCACCTTCTGTACCATATTTATGTTTGAGAATACATGGTGCTTTTTCTTGTCGGTCGGGCACGTTGTAACTTCATTTACATACTGCAAAAATAAGACTAGCAGAATGAATAATATAATATATATAAAAAGCCTTAATTAATGGTAGAATGTAGATTTTAGGTAGATAGTGTATTTAAGTATAGTGGAGCAATAACTGGGTGGTACGTAAGTACAGTAGAAAAGAGCAAAGATGGAGCATTGTTTAAAAAGCACTTAACAGGTCAGCTCTTGTTCAACTGATCTACTGTTTAAGCACCTATATGTATGGTCAGTAAACAGTTTGTTCTAACCTTTATCTACCTCTGCTGGGCAAAGGCCAATCAACAGTCTTTTCTTTATGTGCTGTGCGGTGTGTATTATGTGTCATATCAAGTCCATGTCCATTCACCTTTTTACATATTGCACCATGACAGTAGCAAGGTTCTTCTAATTCATATCAATAAATGGTACTTTGGATTGTCACAAAATAATACAATAATGTTTTCAAAAACTCTGGAGCTGCTGTATTCTTCTATGGTATTACTGGTAAATAAGACTTCTGTTTGCCTTCTGCCTAAAGTGTGGAAATTTGATTGGGTCAAAATACTGCAAGAGAGAATTCTATCTATCTATCTATCTATCTATCTATCTATCTATCTATCTATCTATCTATCTATTTACCTGTGTCTATAAATCTACTATATACACATGTATCATATCTCTCTCTGTCTAGCTATCTACAGTATATATTAATTATCTATCTATCTAATATCTATCTATTATCTATTTATCTATCAATCTATCTATCAATCAATCTAACAAATGAGGCAACACTTCAAACTCAGGTGAAAGGGTGGTGGACCCACTTTATTCACTCCAACCACAACATTTCAGCTCAACACAATGAGCCTCCTTGTGTTGGGCTGAAACACGGTTGAAGTGAAAAAAATTAGTCTACCACCCTTTCACCTGATTTTGAAGTGTTGCCTCATTTGTTACCTGTGTATTTGGACCTATAACCTAAAGGCCTATAACCTGTATCTATCTATCTATCTATCTATCTATCTATCTATCTATCTATCTATCTATCTATCTATCTTTCTATCATTCGATTATCTATCTATCTATCTATCTATCTACTATCTATCTTCTATCTATCTATCTATCTATCTCTATCTATCTGTCTATCTACTATCTATCTGTCTCATATCTATCTATCTATTATCTATCTATCTATCTATCTATCTATCTATCTATCTATCTATCTATCTATCTATCTATCTATCTATCCTTCCATCCATCTAGTATCTATCAGTCTTCTATCTATCTATCTATCTATCTATCTGTCTATCTACTATCTATCTGTCTCATATCTATCTATCTATCTATCTATCTATCTATCTATCTATCTATCTATCTGTCTCATATCTATCTATCTATATTTGAGCCATCTGCTGGTAGTGCACAGAAATAAGCGAGATTTGGCAATTATGATTCAATTACTGTTGTTCTGTTACTATCATTTGTTTTATTGTTACCTTTAAGTTGCTAAACATTCTATATTACATCAATAAACCTTGCAAAGTTTAGAGCCTTCCTAAAGAGATGTTTTCCAGGTATTACTGGGGCTCAGGTAAATTACATAAATCGGTAAAGTATACCAATCAGTATACTATAGTATATTTTATGAATGTAATATATATTTCTATGGTTGTGTTCCACTGATATACTTATATACTTATTAGATTTCTATATGTACATTTCTGAAACATATTTACAGTAAAAGTATAGATGCACATTGGTTTTGGTGGAGGTCACCTGAAATTATTTTTTATATTTTAATTATAGCTTTAATGGATTATTTTATTTATAATTTAATTGCAATTGTGATCTTTTTTCTAACCATCTCTTATCAATAATAGCATATAATACTGACTTATTCTAGCCATAAACTACCCGGCTAAGATAAGAGGATGCTTTAAATGCTAACATGCTTTAGAATGATTTATTTTATTTTTTTATAAAATTATAAAGTGATATATTAGTGGTGTTGGGCCAGACTGAAAATATTTATTTTCTGATATTGAGTTTTCTTGAAACATATCCATTAAAGAATTACTGTACTCTATGGTACTTTATGTAGCAGAGAAGAAAGTAAAAACATATATTTCTGCATTTTTTCATAGAGATTATTGTAATTAGCTACAGTATATTTATACCTTTGCTTTTGATCAGTTCTATACTAGATGCAAGATTCAGAAATATATTAGTTTGTACTTTATATTTTTACCTATATAACGTGGCTGTATGTCAATATTTTTTTCATTAACCAATTCATTAGTGCAGTTCACTGTGCACCAGCATGAAACTTACATATTTTATGATATATGTTTATATCTATATATATATTATATTGTGGAGAAACAGCTTTCAGGACAGTCTATCCTTTATACAAGGCACTAAGTGCATTTTCTGTCCAATAGAAAATTAGTGCAAGAATTTTTTTTTATATATTTTTTTGCAAATGAAATGTTAAGTGTAGACATGGAAAACACGAGGAATCCTGCAATAAAAAGTGCTATATTCATCCATCTCATGTTTTAAGCAGACCTCTCACAGTGTCCTTGCTGCCCTAGGATGAGACCATCAGCAGAACACTGCTACCTCTATAATAACATTGCTGCTGATGAAGCAACAGACAGACTACTATAATACAGCCTGCATCTGCCGGGGGACTGCAGGGAAGTGATGGGGCATGTCACAGGGACACAATGACAGAAAAGGAGACATTCACTGTCATTTTTTACAAACTATACAGCACAGGCTTTTAATTACTTAAAGGGGTATTCCCATCTGGGACATTAATGGCACATCGTTTGGTGTGGGTTCCACCACTGGGATGCACTCCTATCTCCAGAACAGGGCCCCCAAAGTGAATGAGAACACAGTGCACTGAATGTAGAGCACAGCCAATCAACTGCTATAAGACTGCCAAAAACTGCCGAGCCAGGCTTCTATAGCAGTGAAAGAAAGGTGGTTGCACATGCACAGCTGCTTTTCTTTCACTTGGGGGCCCCATTCTGGAGATACAGTAGGTGTGGGACCCTCACTTATCTGCCATTGATGGCATATCCTAGTAGATGGAAACATCACTTTAAAGAGAGTCTGTCACTTGCATTAAGCACTATTAAATGGGTTGTGCAAGAATAGAGGGGACCTTTTAAAGGGAAGCTTATTTAGCTGCTTCCCAGAGCTGCCTCCCAAACCACAGGCGGTGTCGCACCCAATGTACTTCAGTGAGAAAGCACAGCAGAACATCGCAGGCTGGGAGGAGAAAGAGTGAGGAGCCAGCTCTGGGAATCAGATAAGTGGGTTCCCCTTTAAAGGTCTGGTCAAGTGTGTGTGTGTGGGGGGGGGGAAGGCGCGGGGTTGCCAACCTGCTCCCTATTCATTCACAACCCCTTTACATGAGTAGTACTGCTGATACTGATTTCAGATCACTACTTTATATTTTATACTCTGTATGTGTATTCTCCTGCCCCATTGAGCCTCCATAAACCACTTCTGTAATACATGGACCAGACTCATGAGCCAACGGCAGATAATGGAGAGGACCTCCTAAGCGCAAGATCATGGGTCCTGTCAATGTATTATGGTGGCAGTTTGCCATGGCACAGCAGAGGAACAGGAGAAGGTATACACATATAAATTAGCGACCCGGGGTCAGTGTCAGCAGTACTACTCATATAGTACTTCAGTTAATAGTTTGAGGGAGGTGACAATTATTATTTTTTAAACAGGAAGAATGGCCAATTCTGTCCCTTCTTTTTTCTTCCAGGCCAAACAACCCCTTTAATAAAGTTCAGGCTATTGGGCTCTCTTTTCAGCATTGCCAGGTCCATTGGTGGTCTCTCTCACCCGCAAACTCTGATTTGCTTCCCTTGCATCCATGCAGTCCCTCAATAGATACTATTTAAGCTTTTTCTGGCAGCCTGTGAGTATTCCTCAAAAGCAGAATATATTGTAATGTAAATGGTAACCTGCATTCCTCTGAGATTATGGCAGGGCAATCAAATTGAACTTCTGCTGCTTCTTTGCTCTATTATGATTGTTGTAGCTTATGTCAAAGCTATAAGATTTACTGTATATGCAATTTCTTAGTATATGGTATAAGTGTAGATTCTGTTTGGTTCACATATGTATTTAGAAGGTTTTTGTTTTTGGGCCCTCAAAAATTTTGTTATGCTCAATATTCCAATCAGAAGCAAACAGTGTCTAGAGTCTTATTTACCAGTGTCATAATATATTTGTAAAGCCTAATGCCTTTTATGTCCAATTCCTTATGTATCACAAAGTCTTATACCTGAATTGTATGTGTTTTCTGTTGTCTTTTTCTGTTGTTGATCTGCTATGACATGTTTGTATTTACATTCCCCTTAAATATTATTTTTCTTTATTTTTTTTTTCTCTTTACTTTTTTTGTTCAACTTGAGGAATGGCTACTGCTGTATAATGTGTTCTTCTTTACAAAGTACTTCCAGTGTAGCAGTGAGGTCAGTGTCTCCCTTTTGGAGACTGCTATAAAACTGCAAGCAGACAAGAACCTGCATTTGAGATGAAACAATAATAATCATGTATGATGCAGATTTCATTCCATCCCTCTGCCATCAGTAATATTTGTATGGCACAGATTTGAGCATGCTTGTGTTGTCTGCATCTTACTTTGCCAGAATGAATTTGCATCTTGCCACCATTGTAACCACCCTCCTTTACCATCCCCTCATACTGTATGCCTATACATACATGATTAAAATGGTTTAAAAAAAAAAAAAAAAAGAAATACAAAATACAAAATAATATTTCTGGAAATCATAATAATGGTTTTTATTTTTTTTATTCTTGTGGTACAGATGACTGCCATGTCTCTTCTGTCTTATTTTCAGCAATAGGGAAAATCCACATTCTGTGCAATATGTTAAAACTGCTAAGCCAAATGTCATTCTACACAATCAGAGCTATGTTATTACTTACTGGCATTAACATTGATATTACATTATACTAGGATTTTTGTTCATTAAAGAGACGGTATTCATTTTGCAAATATGGTACCAGAAGGGTGTCCTTCTTATAATGAAAGCAAAATTGGGGCTTAATGGAAGTCACTAGCAGAAATGAAAACAACAAAAAACAAAACAGATATACGCTATAGTTTATTATCCTAAACAGAAATACTTAAGTTGCAACTGCTACATTACGTTATGTCAGGGCCACTTTTATCCACAGCTAGAAATGGGCTATCTTGATTTATTGAGTAGACTATTTATTGTCACATGTAGTATGAAAAAACACTTATGGAAGAAAGAATAGGAGTCTAATAGTCAGTAGATTATTTTAGGTGATGGTCCACCCCTTTTTCCTATATTTCCTTTTTTCTTCTTTACTTTTTTTTTTAAAGAATATATGTTTATATGGACAGAACACGTGGCAAAAATTCATATCATAGCAATGTGACCATGTTCTGTCACAAATGATGTATGCTCAGATAGCGTTACCTCCCTCTCGCTCCATTGTAGGGATTCCTTCTGCAGACTCTCCCATGTATTCACACTATACAATGCAACAACTACCTATCTAGTTACATAGATAAATGGGTGAAAACATTTGTAGCAAGACACAAATGCCTGGAGGACTCAGACCCCAGCCTACTAAATTAATTTATCATTCTTGGATTGCCATGGCTGTGGTAAATGTTGCATAATGGTAGAGTTGAATCCCACCTTTAAGATGTTTTCCAGTGGAATATCCTCACTGATGTTCAATTTCATGGTCCTGTGCTCAACAGACAAGGAATGTCTTGGACGATTCTCTCAATCACTGGCCACAGCGGTAACCTGCCCCAGCCAGTAATTGGCTAAGCGAGCAGTCCAAGCTATTTCCAATAATTGAAGCCTAGGACCAGGATGTGAAGAGCAGCAGGGACCAAAGCAGAATTGGACCGGCTGTGATGGGGAATTGATGAGGATGAGTATTTTTTTTTTGCTATTATTTTTTTTAAACTATGGATACTATGGGTACAATTTTTTATAATTGCATTGTACTCATTTTGGGCTAAATATATATATTTTTTCAAACGGTCTTCCTTAAAAATTTTCAGCCTTTTCTTAGATAAAAGGGTTTAAAAAAATAATAATCAGCCAGTTTTCAAGCTGCCATTCTATTTTCTTTGAATCCTGTCATCTTATGGCTCAGGTGTAGCTCTCATCTTTCAAACTGATAAGAATATGGCTTAAATAAGTGTCTATGAGGTCAGGAGATCAGAGATAAGAGCTACACATGAGCCATCAGATGACAGGATAAAAAATAAAAAAAACACTGTGACAGTTTGCAGACTTGTATTCCAGAAACGGCTCAACATTTTTAATAAAGACCAATTGAAAAAGTTATTTTTAGACAAAAATTACAAAATTGCAATTATAAAGAAAAAGACCTCCGAAGGTTTACATAGCCTTTCACTCAGCCTGATCCTGTTATTAAACAAAATTACTTTCCTTTAATACAAATCGGATTCCAAAAAAGTTGGGACACTAAACAAATTGTGAATAAAAACTGAATGCAATGATGTGGAGATGGCAAATGTCAATATTTTATTTGTAATAGAATGTAGATGACAGATCAAACGTTTAATCCGAGTAAATGTATCATTTTAAAGGAAAAATACGTTGATTCAAAATTTCACGGTGTCAACAAATCCCCAAAAAGTTGGGACAAGTAGCAATAAGAGGCTGGAAAAAGTAAATTTGAGCATAACGAAGAGCTGGAAGACCAAATAACACTAATTAGGTCAATTGGCAACTTGATTGGGTATAAAAAGAGCTTCTCAGAGTGGCAGTGTCTCTCAGAAGCCAAGATGGGTAGAGGATCACCAATTCCCACAATGTTGCGCAGAAAGATAGTGGAGCAATATCAGAAAGGTGTTACCCAGCGAAAAATTGCAAAGACTTTGTATCTATCATCATCAACTGTGCATAACATCATCCGAAGATTCAGAGAATCTGGAACAATCTCTGTGCGTAAGGGTCAAGGCCGTAAAACCATACTGGATGCCCGTGATCTCCGGGCCCTTAAACGACACTGCACCACAAACAGGAATGCTACTGTAAAGGAAATCACAGAATGGGCTCAGGAATACTTCCAGAAACCATTGTCAGTGAACACAATCCACCGTGCCATCCGCCGTTGCCAGCTGAAACTCTACAGTGCAAAGAAGAAGCCATTTCTAAGCAAGATCCACAAGCTCAGGCGTTTTCACTGGGCCAGGGATCATTTAAAATGGAGTGTGGCAAAATGGAAGACTGTTCTGTGGTCAGACGAGTCACGATTCGAAGTTCTTTTTGGAAATCTGGGACGCCATGTCATCCGGACCAAAGAGGACAAGGACAACCCAAGTTGTTATCAACGCTCAGTTCAGAAGCCTGCATCTCTGATGGTATGGGGTTGCATGAGTGCGTGTGGCATGGGCAGCTTGCATGTCTGGAAAGGCACCATCAATGCAGAAAAATATATTCAGGTTCTAGAACAACATATGCTCCCATCCAGACGTCATCTCTTTCAGGGAAGACCCTGCATTTTTCAACAAGATAATGCCAGACCACATTCTGCATCAATCACAACATCATGGCTGCGTAGGAGAAGGATCCGGGTACTGAAATGGCCAGTCTGCAGTCCAGATCTTTCACCTATAGAGAACATTTGGCGCATCATAGAGAGGAAGGTGCAACAAAGAAGGCCCAAGACGATTGAACAGTTAGAGGCCTGTATTAGACAAGAATGGGAGAGCATTCCTATTTCTAAACTTGAGAAACTGGTCTCCTCGGTCCCCAGACGTCTGTTGAGTGTTGTAAGAAGAAGGGGAGATGCCACACAGTGGTGAAAATGGCCTTGTCCCAACTTTTTGGGGATTTGTTGACACCATGAAATTCTGATTCAACATATTTTTCCCTTAAAATGGTACATTTTCTCAGTTTAAACTTTTGTTCCGTGATTCATGTTCTATTCTGAATAAAATATTACAAGTTGGCACCTCCACATCATTGCATTCAGTTTTTATTCACAATTTGTATAGTGTACCAACTTTTTTGGAATCCGGTTTGTATTTCTATAGCAATATCTTCATGTCTACAAACACTGCGATGTCAAAGATATATTGGAAATGCCTCCATTCTTATTAGTAGGTTTAGCATTATCACTAGAGATGAGCAAATTTTTTAAAAATCGCTTCGATCCGAATTTATTCACTGCAAATCGCGTTAAAAAAGATTATTTCTGGGCTGCAGAGAGCCTTTATAGGAGTGTAGAACACTGTGCCTTGCAGTAACATGCATAGGGAGTCTGCTGTGGTAGTTAAAAAGAATACTGTAAGTCAGTATGACAAGCACATGACAGGCGTTGCTCTTAGAATCACTGCACACTTCACTTATTTGGGCAGTCACGGGGCCAACACTGACCAAATAACTATGTGCTCAGCCTTAAAGGTTGATGTTAGCATCAAGAAGAAGCACACTACTTTTACACCATCGCCAGTTGATTCCACATGGATGTCTACAGAACCTGTTCTATTACACGCTTATACAAGTAGAGCCCGCACGGACAGAGTGGAGAGGGTGTCAGCAGTAAGTTTCTGTTGACGTCACTGATTAATTTGCCCTTCTTCTGATCCATCAGAACAATAACCCACAAATAATGGATATAGTCTGTGGAGGATATGCCTTCACTCGGTCAGCATTTGCTCAATAATCCATCAGTATTGTTAATGCCAAAAAAAAACAGGAGTGGATGTAAAACAGAGATGACACGTTAATGGAATATTTGCATGTCTTCTGTGTTTTGTACTCACTCCTGCTTTTGGCTACCAAATCATAAGCCAATTCTGATGGGACCATATAGGCTTTACAACTGCTACACAGACAGGATTCATTGTGCATCTAATTTTTCCTTCCTTCTGTCAGATCATAAGAAAGGTCAAATAAATCATTATATCAGCCAGGCCGAAAGGCAAAATTAGTGGCCCAGTCATGAAGTAGGGTAAGAACAGCATGAGAAGTCCACAGAGTGTCCCTATTACATAGTAGTGAGGTGGAAGCAGCATGAGGAGGCCACAGAATGGCACAAAGACAGATTCTGAAGGTGGCGGCAGCATCAGGAGGCCACAGAGTGGCACAATGACCGAGTCTGTAGGTATCGACAGTAAAAGCATCAGGAGTAGACAACAGAGTGGCAAGGTGACATAGTATGGAGATGGCAGTAGCAGGATCAGCATCAGGAGACCGCAGAGTGGCGAGGTGACATAGTGTGAAGATGGCAGTAGCAGCAGCATCAGGAGACCACAGAGTGGCAAGGTGACATAGTGTGGAAATGGAAGCAGCATAAGGAGACTACAGAGTAGCAAGGTGACATAGTGTGGAGATGGCAGCAGCAGCAGCAGCATTAGGAGACCACAGAGTGGCAAGGTGACATAGTTTAGAGGTGGCGGAAGCATCAGGAGGCCGCAGAGTGGCAAGATGTCATAGTATGGAGATGGCAGCAACATCAGGAGGCCACAGAGTAGCAAGGTGACATAGTATGGATATGACAGCAGCATGATGAGACCACAGAGTGGCAAGGTGACATAGTGTGGATATGGCAGCAGCATAAGGAGACCACAGAGTGGTAAGGTCACATAGTGTGGAGATGGCAGTAGCAGCATGAGGAGTCCACAGAGTGGCAAGGTGATATAGTGTGGAATTGGCAGCTACATGAGGGGACCACAGAGTGGCAAGGTGACACAGTTTGGAGGTGGCGGCAGCATCAGGAGGCCACAGAGTGGCAAGGTGACATGTTGTGGATATGGCAGCAGCATGAGGAGACCACAGAGTGGCAAGGTGACATAGTGTGGAGTTGGCAGCAGCATGAGCAGACCACAGAGTGGCAAGGTGACATAGTTTGAAGGTGGAAACAGCATCAGGAGGCCACAAAGTGGCAAGGTGACATATTGTGGATATGGCAGCAGCATGAGGATACCACAGAGTGGCATGGTGACATAGTGTGGAGATGGCAGTAGCAGCAGCATCAGGAGACCACAGAGTGGCAAGGTGACATAGTGTGAAGATGGCAGCAGCATTAAGAGGCCAAAGAGAGGTAAGGTGACATAGTGTGGAGTTGACAGCAGCATGAAGAGGCCACAGAGTGGCAAGGTGACATGATGTGAAGATGGCAGCAGGATACCACAGAGTGGCAAGGTGACATAGTGTGGAGTTGGCAGCAGCATGAGGAGACCACAGAATGGCAAGGTGACATAGTTTGGAGGTGGCCGCAGCATCAGTAGGCTTCAAAGTGGCAAAGTGACATATTGTGGATATGGCAGCAGCATGAGGATACCACAGAGTGGCAAGGTGACATAGTGTGGAGATGGCAGCAGCATCAGGTTGCCCCAGAGTGGCAAGGTGACATGATTTGAAGATGGCAGTAGCAGGATACCACCGAGTGGCAAGGTGACTTAGTGTGGAGTTGGCAGAATCAGGAGGAAACCAGAGAATAGCAATTTAACATGGTGTGGAGGTGGCAGTAGCAGCAGCAGCATCAGGAGAGATCACAGAGTGGCAAGTTGATATAGTGTGGAGATGGCAGTAGCAGCGGCAGCATCAGGAGGCCACAGAGTGGCAAGGTGACATAGTGTGGAGTTGGCAGCATCAGGAGGAGACCACATAATAAAAGAGTGACATAGTGTGGAGATGGCAGTAGCAGCAGCAGCATCAGGAGTCCACAGAGTGGCAAGGTGACATGATGTGAAGATGGCAGCAGCAGCAGGATACCACAGAGTGGCAAGGTGACATAGTGTGGAGTTGGCAATAGCAGCAGCAGCATCAGGAGACCACAGAGTAGCAAATTTACATAGTGTGGAGATGGCAGTAACAGCAGCCGCATCAGGAGACCACAGAGTGGCAAGGTGACATAGTGTGGAGATGGCAGCAGCAGCTGCATCAGGACACCACAAAGTGACCCGGTAACAGAGTGGGGCGGTGGGTGGCAATGCCAGCACCCGCTGACGAAGGTGGTCGAAATAAGGAGCACTTGGCATTTCATGTGTGGCATCAGGTGAGTTGCAGCATCAGAGTAGTAGCTGAGGCAGGTAGCCAGAAGAAACCAGTTTCTTTTATCAAAGTGTTGGTGTGGCACCATGGATAATCTAGTCTGATGCATCAGGAATTGTTGGTTGGAAATCCTGGCTGATCCACGCCTGATTCATTTTTACAAAGGTCAGTCTCTCCACATTTTGGGTGGACAGGCGAGTTCCCCTTGGGGTAACTATGGCGCCCGCCGCACTGAAAACCCGTTCTGATGCCACACTACTGGCCGGGCAGGAAAGCTTTTCCAGGGCAAACTCTGCTAGTTGCGGCCACAAATCCAGTTTGGCTACCCAGTAGACCAGCGGATCTTCAATGTTGGGTGGCAGGTATGCCACCACCTGCTGGTTCAGGTCCTGCTCCAGGTCTACCTGCTGCTGTTGCTGCTGGTGAGTAGTTTCTTCACTATGCATGTGAAGAAAGCTACTTATCAACGACTGTAGACTCAGGCTGCTACTGATGGAGCTGGTACTGCTCCTGTCACGCCACCCCTCCCTAGAAGCCATGGCTGTGGAACGTGAGTGCAGAGGGCCCCCCCGGTCAGACCTGCAAGATGATGGACGATGGTGTAGATAGGCAGAGGCCAACTGACTACATAGGATGTCTCTGTAGTAGTTCAGTTTGTCCTCCCTCTCGGTGGGTGTAAAAAAGGCCCCCATTCTGGACTGGTAACGAAGGTCCAAAAAGGTGGAGAGTCAGAAGTCATCCTTCTGCCGAATGGTGACAATTCGACTGTCACTACGCAAGCAAGTGAGCATGGATCAGGCCATTTGTGCAAGTGATTTGGAGGGACTCCCTGCCTCCATCTCTACTGCATACTGCCACTATGTATCTGGGTCCTCTGTCTCATCTTCCTTATCGCCCTTGAGCTCCTGCTCCCCCTCTCCTGTCACCTGAGTAGAAAAACCACCCATTTGGCAACACATTGCCTGTGCTCAAATGTGTTCCTTCCCCTCCTCATCCTCTTCCAGTTCAGCCCCCACAGGACTCATGTGGCCTTGAGATCAAGACGCCACGTTTCCTGTCCCCTGACCAGTAGTGTTGATCGAGCACCAAAGTGCTCATGTGCTCGAGTAGAACACTTTGCGATGCCCGGGTGTTCTACCGAGCGCCCGAGCACAATGGAAGTTAATTGGAGAACCCCAGGCACCCCCTGCTCTGAAGAGGCGAGGGTGTCTGGACTCTAGTTAGGCTTAGCAGTCCCTGCTCTGACTCCATATATAGCTATGTCCATATGTGTAGTCAGTGCTTGGGGACACCCCAGTGTATTTAAATCTAATTTAGCCTGTATTTCAGAAAAGTTTCTGCCGGGATTTGAACTCAAAAGCTTCTGTATTGGAGGCAAGGCACTTAACTAGAGTTGAGCGAACACCTGGATGTTCGGGTTCGAGAAGTTCAGCCGAACTTCCCGGAAATGTTTGGGTTCGGGATCCGAACCCGACCCGAACTTCGTCCCGAACCCCATTGAAGTCAATAGGGGCGCGAACTTTTGGGCACTAAAAAGGCTGTAAAACAGCCCAGGAAAGAGCTAGAGGGCTGCAAAAGGCAGCAACATGTAGGTAAATCCTCTGCAAACAAATGTGGATAGGGAAATGAATTAAAATAAAAATTAAAAAAATAAAAATTAACCAATATCAATTGGACAGAGGTCCCATAGCAGAGAATCTGGCTTCACGTCAGCAGAGAATCTGTCTCTTCATGCCATAGCAAAGAATCTGGCTTCATGTCAGCAGAGAATCAGTCTCTTCATGCCATAGCAGAGAATCTGGCTTCATGTCAGCACAGAATCAGTCTTCATGTCATAGCAGAGAATCAGGCTTCATGTCACCCACCACTGGAACAGGCCACTGGAACAGGCCACTGTCACATATTTAGGCCCCGGCACCCAGACAGAGGAGAGAGGTCCCGTAACAGAGAATCTGGCTTCATGTCAGCACAGAATCAGTCTTCATGTCATAGCAGAGAATCAGGCTTCACGTCACCCACCACTGGAACAGGCCACTGTCACATATTTAGGCCCCGGCACCCAGACAGAGGAGAGAGGTCCCGTAACAGAGAATCTGGCCTTATGTCAGCGCAGAATCAGTCCTCATGTAATAGCAGAGAATCAGGCTTCACGTCACCCACCACTGGAACAGGCCACTGTCACATATTTAGGCCCAGGCACCCAGGCAGAGGAGAGAGGTCCTGTAACAGAGAATCTGGCCTTATGTCAGCACAGAATCAGTCTTCATGTCATAGCAGAGAATCAGGCTTCACGTCACCCACCACTGGAACAGGCCACTGTCACATATTTAGGCCCAGGCACCCAGGCAGAGGAGAGAGGTCCCGTAACAGAGAATCTGGCCTTATGTCAGCACAGAATCAGTCTTCATGTCATAGCAGAGAATCAGGCTTCACGTCACCCACCACTGGAACAGGCCACTGTCACATATTTAGGCCCCGGCACCCAGGCAGAGGAGAGAGGTCCCGTAACAGAGAATCTGGCCTTATGTCAGCACAGAATCAGTCTTCATGTCATAGCAGAGAATCAGGCTTCACGTCACCCACCACTTGAACAGGCCACTGTCACATATTTAGGCCCCGGCACCCAGACAGAGGAGAGAGGTCCCGTAACAGAGAATCTGGCCTTATGTCAGCGCAGAATCAGTCTTCATGTCATAGCAGAGAATCAGGCTTCACGTCACCCACCACTGGAACAGGCCACTGTCACATATTTAGGCCCAGGCACCCAGACAGAGGAGAGAGGTCCCGTAACAGAGAATCTGGCCTTATGTCAGCGCAGAATCAGTCTTCATGTCATAGCAGAGAATCAGGCTTCACGTCACCCAGCACTGGAACAGGCCACTGTCACATATTTAGGCCCAGGCACCCAGGCAGAGGAGAGAGGTCCCGTAACAGAGAATCTGGCCTTATGTCAGCACAGAATCAGTCTTCATATCATAGCAGAGAATCAGGCTTCACGTCACCCACCACTGGAACAGGCCACTGTCACACATTTAGGCCCCGGCACCCAGACAGAGGAGAGGTTCATTCAACTTTGGGTTGCCCCGCAATATAATGGTAAAATGAAAATAAAAATAGGATTGAATGAGGAAGTGCCCTGGAGTAGAATAATATATTGTTAAGGGGAGGTAGTTAATATCTAATCTGCACAAGGGATGGACAGGTCCTGTGGGATCCATGCCTGGTTCATTTTTATGAACGTCAGCTTGTCCACATTGGCTGTAGACAGGCGGCTGCGTTTGTCTGTAATGATGCCGCCTGTCGTGCTGAATACACGTTCAGACAAAACGCTGGCCGCCGGGCAGGCCAGCACCTCCAAGGCATAAAAGGCTAGCTCTGGCCACGTGGACAATTTGGAGACCCAGAAGTTGAATGGGGCCGAACCATCAGTCAGTACGTGGAGGGGTGTGCACAGGTACTGTTCCACCATGTTAGTGAAATGTTGCCTCCTGCTAACACGTTCTGTATCAGGTGGTGGTGCAGTTAGCTGTGGCGTCGTGACAAAACTTTTCCACATCTCTGCCATGCTAACCCTGCCCTCAGAGGAGCTGGCCGTGACACAGCTGCGTTGTCGACCTCTTGCTCCTCCTCTGCCTTCGCCTTGGGCTTCCACTGGTTCCCCTGTGACATTTGGGAATGCTCTCAGTAGCACGTCTACCAACGTGCGCTTGTACTCGCGCATCTTCCTATCACGCTCCAGTGTAGGAAGTAAGGTGGGCACATTGTCTTTGTACCGGGGATCCAGCAGGGTGGCAACCCAGTAGTCCGCACACGTTAAAATGTGGGCAACTCTGCTGTGGTTGCGCAGGCACTGCAGCATGTAGTCGCTCATGTGTGCCAGGCTGCCCAGAGGTAAGGACAAGCTGTCCTCTGTGGGAGGCGTATCGTCATCGTCCTGTGTTTCCCCCCAGTCACGCACCAGTGATGGGCCCGAGCTGCTTTGGGTGCCACCCCGCTGTGAACATGCTTCATCCTCATCCTCCTCCACCCAGAGGCGTATCTATCGCGAGGCAAACAAGGCATTTGCCTGGGGCGGCACTTGCCAATGGGGCGGCAAAATGCCTTGTTTGCCTTGTTAGTTAACGTACACAAATACTTGCCGATCGATCCGATCCTTCACTATGCCGCTGCGAGCGGCAGCATCGCCGGCGCCGCATAGTGAAGGAGTGACTTACCTTCTCCTCCCTCCTCCCTCCTCCCTCCTCCTCCCTCCTCCTCCCTCCTCCTCCCTCCTCCTCCCTCCTCCTCCCTCCTTCTCCCTCCTCCTCCCTCCTTCTCCCTCCTCCCTCCTCCTCCCTCCTCCTCCCCCCTCCTCCTCCCCCCCTCCTCCTTGGGTGGTTAGAGGGGGGGGAATTAGGGAGGGGTTAATAGGGCCCTCGCACTTGCAGCTCTCTCTGCTCTGTCCCTGATTAGAGTCTCACTGTTGCCATGGAGAGCAGACAGCAAGCCGACCTCCCATGAGAAGCAGCATGCTCCTTCAGAGCCTCCTTCCATTATAGCCGAGCAGCACGTGCTACGTCTGTTGATTTTCAGTGACGCTATGTCTGTTGATTTTCACTGACGCTATGCCTGTTGATTTTCATTGACACTATGTCTGTTGATTTTCACTGATGCTCTGTCGGTTGATTTTCACAGCATTGGTACTATTCTTAGCAGCCATGAGTGACGGGCGAAAAAGGCTAAGTGGAGCAGGTTACCGAAAAAATGCAAAAATTAGGCGTGAAAAACAAGCCAGGGAGCTTGAACAGACAGGAAAAATTGAGCAATTTTTCACGAAACCTGTGGCTTCTTCTAATACTGAGCAGGGTGAGGAGGTAGTTGAAGATTTAACTGCTGACATCTGTGAAACTGATGTTGCTACATCATGCAGTTATGATACTTCCATAGCTACCAGTAGTACTAGTATTGCCAGAGAAACAGAGACTTCTGAATCAGGTCCTTCG
Organism: Bufo bufo; assembly: GCF_905171765.1. NCBI lineage: Eukaryota > Metazoa > Chordata > Amphibia > Anura > Bufonidae > Bufo > Bufo bufo. The sequence goes on from NC_053391.1 coordinate 471,036,412, forward strand.
AGTTCAGTAGAATTTGATGATCCTGTTGTACAAATAGGAGTGAGCTCTGACCCTGCTGAATGGGTTTTAAATGATTGCACCAGAGACCATGTGGCTAAACATGGAATAATTCAAAATGAGAATCTGGACTTTACACAGTCGAGAAGGCTGTATTCGGACCATTCTAGGTTGCTAACTAAACACCTTTTTGAAAAAGAAAACTTTAATGGAGAGAAACAAAAAAGGAGCTATTTGGTTTACTCCAAAAGCAAAGGAGTAGTGTTTTGTGCTCCATGTCGTTTGTTTGGTGGCAAATCCCAGTTGGCAGAGAGTGGCTTCAATGACTGGAAAAATGGCACGGCTCGATTAAATGAACACGAGCGTTCAGCTGAACACAAATCCTGCGTGCTATCTTTAAAATCGAGAGCATGTACACTGGGGAGAATTGATGAAAGTCTTACAAAGCAGCGTTCTGATGAAATTCAATATTGGAGAAATGTTTTAAAAAGAGTTGTTGCTGCAGTTAAGGCACTTGGCACTCGAGGACTTGCTTTCAGAGGGAAAGATGACCGTTTTGGTTCCACACTGTCACGGAACCATGAACCAGACGTACAACAAGAGATAAGTGAAAATAAGAAGGCTTTATTGAAAATAAAGCTGTAAAGCAAAAGTCCAAGCGGATGGTGAAACCGAAGCAGAGTCTTTGAGAGGCCAGGGGTCAGGAACCAGAAGGGTAGTCAGACGAAAACAGGATCAGGAACCAGCAGGGTAGTCAGACGAAGCCAGGATCAGGAACCAGCAGAGTAGTCAGACGAAGCCAGGATCAGGAACCAGAAGCAGCAGCAGTCTTAGAAGCATGTGAACACAGGAGGACCAAGCAAGGAACTGAAGCCACAGACCTCCTATATATATGAGCTAGGCATCCAGCTCCTCCCAGTGGGAAGGAGGAGCCGCAGGGTGAAAGGCTACAAGAAACCCAGAAACCAAGATGGCCGCCAGCACATGTCAAACGAAGGAGAACAGCAAGAAGGTAAGACCATGACAGTACCTCCCCCTCAAGGGCCCCTCCTCCGCGGAGCAAAAAACGGTTTCTGAGGGAAGCGTGCGTGGAAGGCTCGGAGCAAGGCAGGAGCATGGACATCTGCGGAGGGAACCCAGGAACGCTCCTCTGGACCATAACCACGCCAATGGACCAAAAACTGCACCCGACCGCGGACCAGGCGTGAGTCCAGGATATTGCTCACCTCATACTCCTCACGATTGCCCACTCGGACCGGACGAGGCCGAGGAACCGAGGAAGTGAAACGATTACACACCAGTGGCTTCAACAGGGAGACATGAAACACGTTAGAGATCCGCATGCCAGGAGGAAGCGCAAGGGCATAGGCTACCGGGTTTACCCTGCGAAGCACTCGGAAGGGACCAACAAAGCGAGGCGCCAGCTTGGGAGTGGGCACTCGAAGGTTGAGGTTGCGGGTGGACAACCATACACGGTCTCCGACCTGGTAGGAAGGAGCAGGCGCTCGTCTGCGATCAGCCTGGAGTCTCTGGCGCTGCGCAGAGGCCTCAAGGGACTTCTGGATCTGTACCCAAGAAGCACGTAGGAGGGAAAGGTGATCCTCCACAGCCGGAATATCCTGGGGAGAGAATACCTCCGGTAACACGGCAGGTTGGAACCCATAATTGGCCATGAAGGGAGACGTCCTAGAGGAAGAGTTCACCGCCGTGTTCCTGGCAAACTTAGCCCAAGGCAGGAGGTCAACCCAATTGTCTTGGTGATCGGAGACATAGCAACGAAGGAATTGCTCCAAGGCCTGATTGGATCGTTCTGCGGCCCCATTGGACTGAGGGTGGTAGGCCGAGGAGAAGGAGAGATGAATCCCCAACTGGGAGCAAAAGGCGCGCCAGAACCTGGACACAAACTGACTCCCCCGATCCGACACAATCTCCTTGGGCAAACCGTGCAACCGGAAGACCTCCCTGGCAAAAATCGTGGCCAACTCTTGTGCAGAGGGTAACTTCTTGAGAGGAACACAGTGGCACATTTTGGAAAACCGATCCACAATCATGAGAATGACCGTATGGCCTCAGGATGCAGGGAGGTCCACAATGAAATCCATCCCCAGGTGTGACCATGGGCGCTCCCCGGTGGCTATGGGTTGCAGAAGGCCCAACGGAAGGTGCCGAGGGGACTTACTCTGGGCACAAACGGAGCATGCCGCTACATATGCGGCGATGTCGGAACGTAGGGAAGGCCACCAGAACAGACGTGAAACAGCCCAGGACAGCTGATTCTTTCCAGGATGCCCCGCGGTCTTGGAGTTATGGTAGGTTCGCAACAACCGAGTGCGCAACTCCTCAGGCACAAAACATCTGCCGTTGGGTCTCCCAGAGGGAGCACCAGATTGAGCCGCCAAAATCTGCTCACCCAGGGGAGAGGTCAGGCTGGTGCGAATGGCGGCCAGGATCTGATTCGGAGGTATGACCGAAGTCGGAATCGACTCCTCCCTGGACAGCTCGGAGTACTGCCGTGATAGGGCATCCGCTCTGATGTTCTTGGAACCGGGTAGGTAGGAGACCACGTAATTAAAACGTGACAAGAACAGAGCCCATCTGGCCTGACGTGGTGTCAATCTCTTGGCCTCAGAAAGGTAGGTCAGATTCTTATGGTCCGTCAGGATGAGAACCGGAACCACCGAACCCTCGAGCAAGTGCCTCTATTCTTTAAGGGCCTGCACGATGGCCAATAACTCCCTGTCACCAATCTGATAGTTGCACTCCGCGGAAGACAGTTTCCGGGAGTAAAACCCACAAGGAAGCAGAGGACCCTCTGGTGTTCTACGCTGAGACAGAAGGGCGCCTACTCCCGTCTCAGACGCGTCCACCTCGAGGACAAAGGGCAACCCAGGGTTGGGATGCGACAGAATCGGAGCCGACACAAAAGCGGACTTTAGGGCCTCAAAAGCTCGGATGGCCTCGAGCGGCCAGACCTGGGAATTACTGCCCTTCCTGGTCAGATCCGTGAGAGGCTTGGCCAGCATGGAAAAGTCCCTGATGAACTTCCGATAATAATTGGCGAAGCCCAAAAAGCGCTGCAGGGAACGAAGACCACTGGGCTGGGGCCACTGTAAGACAGCCGAAACCTTCTCAGGATCCATGGAGAACCCCTCAGCGGAAATGATGTAACCTAAGAAGGTTACCTGGGATCGGTGAAATTCGCATTTCTCAAGCTTACCGAACAGCTTGTTCTCTCGTAACCGTTGCAACACTCGTCTGACATCCAGAATGTGGGCCTCCATGGATTCAGAATATACCAAGATGTCATCCAAATAGACCACCACACACTGCTGCAACAGGTCACGGAAAACATCGTTGATGAATTCCTGAAAGACTGCGGGCGCATTGCACAACCCAAAGGGCATAACCAAGGATTCATAATGACCGGTCCTGGTGTTAAACGCGGTCTTCCACTCATCGCCCGCCTTGATCCTTACCAGGTTATATGCCGCCCTCAGGTCGAGTTTGGTAAAGACCGTGGCCCCTTTAAGGCGATCGAACAGCTCGGAAATCAAGGGTATCGGGTAAGCGTTCTTGATCGTGATGCGATTGAGACCCCTGTAATCGATGCAAGGCCTCAACTCACCGCCCTTCTTTTTCACAAAGAAAAATCCAGCCCCTGCCGGGGACGAGGATTTGCGAATGTGTCCGCGTGAAAGCGCCTCCCTCACGTACTCCTCCATGGCCTCATTCTCCGCTACCGACAGTGGATAGACTTTGCCACGAGGAGGAACGGCACCAGGTTGTAACTCTATGGCACAATCGTATGGGCGGTGCGGAGGTAGGGCAACCGCGCGCACCTTATCGAATACATCACGGTACTCCTCGTATTCAGGAGGCAACAGAGAGTCTGAGGAAGTACACAGCAACTTGACAGACCCATGGATGCAACTAGCCCCACACTGCGGTGACCACGAGAGGATCTCGGCCGATCTCCAATCGAAAGTCGGATTATGCTTCTGGAGCCAGGGGTACCCCAAGACCACCGAGTAGTGTGGAGACGAAATAACCTGGAGGCAGACCGACTCTCTGTGAACGGCACCAATGGCTATCCCCACTGGAAGGGTCTCATGAGTCACGTGTGGCGGCAGAAGAGGTCTGCCGTCTATCGCCTCAAGAGCCAGTGGAGAACCTCGAGCCTGCAGAGGAATGGAATTGGCGGCAGCGAACACACTATCAATGAACAAACCACCAGCACCAGAGTCCACCAACGCCTGGGTCATCACCGAGCCCCCGACCCAGGAGAGGACAACAGTGATCAGTGGTTTGTCAACACGGGAAACCGGGGACGAGGAGACTCCACCCAAGATCTGCCCCCGACAGGATCTCAGGTGCGAGCGTTCTCCCGGACGGTTCGGACATGCCAACCGAAAATGCCCACCGAGACCACAGTACATGCATCGGCCCTCGCGTCTCCGGAGTACCCTCTCCCCCTCGGACAGGCGAGCAAACCCCAGCTGCATGGGTTCACCCCCAGACAAGTCATCCCCAGGAGGCGTGGGAGGAGAGGGAGGCACGGGTGGGACAGCAAACGTAGGCGCCAATCTGTTAGAAGACCTCCGCAGGCTCTCCTTAAAGGAAGGTCTCTCCCTGAGTCTGGTGTCAATCAAAATCAGGAAAGAAATAAGAGACTCGAGCTCCACTGGTAGGTCCTTAGCTGCAACCTCATCCTTCAAGGCATCCGAGAGACCATGAGAGAAAGCAGCGACCAGAGCCTCATTATTCCAGCCCACCTCTGCTGCCAGGGTACGAAACTCAATGGCGTATTCAGCTACGGATCGTGAACCCTGTCTGATGGACATAAGGAGCTTCGCAGCAGAGGCAGCACGAGCCGGCACATCGAATACCTTCCGAAGAGAAGCAACAAAACCGGAAAACTCGGCAACCACCGGATTGTTGTTCTCCCATAAAGGGCTGGCCCAGGCCAAGGCCTTGTCCGAGAGCAGCGAGATCAAGAAGCCCACCTTTGATCTCTCAGTAGGAAAGGCATGTGGCAGCAACTTGAAATAAATGCCCACCTGGTTAAGGAAACCTCGGCACTGAGTTGGCTCTCCCCCAAAGCGCTGTGGAAGAGGGGCAGAACCGGTCATACCCCGAAACACCGCAGGCGCAACAACAGGTGTCGGAGTAGACTCTGGCGCAACAACCGGAGCGGCAGTAGGAGCGACAACCGACCCATCGGCAACGGGAGCGAAATGAGCCGTGCGTTCAAGCAGGGTTAGCAACGCCACAGCGAACCGACCCAACAGGTGATCCTGCTGATCAAGTCTGGCAACCAGCATGGGTAGCGAGGATGGCCCTGTACCGTCAGAATTCATGGCTTGGTCCTAATGTCACGGAACCATGAACCAGACGTACAACAAGAGATAAGTGAAAATAAGAAGGCTTTATTGAAAATAAAGCTGTAAAGCAAAAGTCCAAGCGGATGGTGAAACCGAAGCAGAGTCTTTGAGAGGCCAGGGGTCAGGAACCAGAAGGGTAGTCAGACGAAGCCAGGATCAGGAACCAGCAGGGTAGTCAGACGAAGCCAGGATCAGGAACCAGCAGAGTAGTCAGACGAAGCCAGGATCAGGAACCAGAAGCAGCAGCAGTCTTAGAAGCATGTGAACACAGGAGGACCAAGCAAGGAACTGAAGCCACAGACCTCCTATATATATGAGCTAGGCATCCAGCTCCTCCCAGTGGGAAGGAGGAGCCGCAGGGTGGAAGGCTACAAGAAACCCAGAAACCAAGATGGCCGCCAGCACATGTCAAACGAAGGAGAACAGCAAGAAGGTAAGACCATGACACACACATAACGGAAACTACATGATGATGTTTGAATTTCTGTCAGAATTTGACCCATTTATAGCAGAACACATTGCCCGTTACGGCAATGCAGGAAAAGGAGTCACATCTTACCTCTCATTCACTACCTGTGAGCAGTTTATTCAGCTTATGGCAGATTCTGTTACAAAGCAGATAGTTAAGGAGGCAAAGGCTGCTAAATATTACTCTATCAGTGTTGATTCAACACCGGATAGCTCCCACACGGATCAGCTGGCCTTCATCTTAAGGTATGTCAAGGAAGATGGCTTACCGATTGAGCACTTTCTACATTTTATTCCAAATCCTGGACATAAATCGGAACAACTGGCTGAAGTGGTCCTCACCACTCTTAAGTCATATGATCTTGATATTGCCAACTGTCGTGGTCAATCATATGACAATGCAAGCAATATGTCTGGCCATTATAGAGGATTGCAAGCCAGAATTCTGGAAAGAAACCCACTTGCTGTGTATATTCCATGCGCTGCACACTCTTTAAATCTAGTAGGGAAGCATGCTGCTGAAAGTTGTCCTGAAGCCTGTTCATTCTTTGGTCTCCTACAGTACCTTTACATTTTTTTTACTGCTTCCACTCACAGATGGGAGATTTTACAAAAACACTTATCATCTGTGCCAAACACTGTAGCGGTAAAGAGATTATCTGACACACGATGGTCAGCCAGGGAAGATGCCTGTCGAAGCTTAAATCGAAATTGGACTCAAGTAATCGAAGCCTTAACAAAAATTAAGGAAAATACCGCAGAGGCACCAGGAACATGCAAGGAAGCTGAAGGTCTTCTGAATAAAATACAACGTCTGGAGACTGCACTTATGAGTGGTTTGTGGGGTACTATCCTGGATAGATTTGGTGCAGTTAGTAAAAAACTCCAAAGCATTGGTATTGATGTTGGAATTGTAGGGGAGCTATATGAGTCACTGATCCAGTTTGTTCGAGAAACCAGAGGCCTATTCCCGACTTTTGAAGCTGCTGCAATGGAAAAATCTGTTGTGAAGGATTATGAGACTAAGAGGAAAGGTGTACAAGCACGGAAAGTTTCAGCAACTTCCAGCAAGACACAGGCAGAGGTAGCCCAAGAAAACTTTCGCATTAACACCTTTTATGTTATTTGTGACAACTTAGTTGCTAAACTTATGAGAAGAAAAACAGCATATGACTCTTTCGTTGGAAAGTTTAAATTCATTACTGAACTATCAAAAACTGAGCCATCAGCAATTTCACAGCATGCAAATAACCTTTGTTCTTCTTACAGCAAAGACTTGGAACAGGAGTGTTTTGTTGATGAGTGCCTCCACTTTCGTTCATACTTAATAAGTTCTTCTGCAGAAGATACCTCTGTTCTGGTGATGTTCCGAGTGATAAGAGAGAGAGGATTGCAAAGTATTTATTTAAATGTGGACATTGCTCTCAGAATGTTTTTGTGTACTGCAGCAACAAACTGCTCAGCTGAGCGTTCTTTCTCGACTTTGAAGCGAGTGAAGAACTACTTGCGATCCAGAATGGGAGAGGAAAGATTGAACTCCCTGGCAGTGTTGGCAATAGAGTCTGAACTCACAAAATCTTTGGACTATGAAGAGCTCATCAACAGCTTTGCCACACAGAGAGTTCGGCGAAAGGCATTTTAGTTTCCAAGTATAATTTAGATCTAATAGTCTAATATTCAACAGTTTGCACTTAAGTCAGAAATGTTTACAGTTTAATTTGTTGTATTCAACAAGTTGCATTTCAGTTTAATATATTAATATATTTAATTAAAGTCATCTAAGTTATTAAAAACCTCATCGTGTCCGTTTCAGGATAAATTAATTGATGTAAGTAAATGGTGTGTGAAAGTCTGTGCTATGGCTAAAGTAATGTAATGGACTGGATGTGTTGATATGTACAGTGGCATTGTCTTGTATGAATGACACAAATTGTGTATGCATGTCCAGCAACAGCTGTTGAAGCCTTGGTGCTGTTACTGCTCATGTGGACTCTGGACTGACCACGTGCTAATTCAAACAATTTGAAGACGTGATCAATATAGTATAGTTGACCTGGATGACTGATCTTTGTAAAGTGGTTGAATTTACACTTTATATTATTATATGTAAAGATTCTCTTAAAATAATAGATGCAAAATTTGGTGCAGAAAACACAAAATATTGTCCTTCGTTATTCACTTTTAAATACAGAAAAGAAGATGTGAAGCTCCGACAGGAAAGGGTGGGGCCTAAAGAGGAAGGGGTGGGGTTTACAGAGGAAGGGGTTTGGCCGTGACAGGAAGGGGTGGGTTAAATTTATATTAGGGGGTGCCCGAGTTTAGTCTCGCCTAGGGCAGCACAAAACCAAGATACACCACTGCCTCCACCTCCTCCTCATCCTCGTCCTCCTCGTCCTCCAGTAGTGGGCCCTGTCTGGCCACATTTGTACCTGGCCTCTGGTGTTGCAAAAAACCTCCCTCTGAGTCACTTCGAAGAGACTAGCCTGAAAGTGCTAAAAATGACCCCTCTTCCTTCTCTTCCTCCTGGGCCACCTCCTCTTCCATCATCGCCGTAAGTGTTTTCTCAAGGAGACATAGAAGTGGTATTGTAACGCTGATAACGGCGTCATCGCCACTGGCCATGTTGGTGGAGTACTCGAAACAGCGCAACAGGGCACACAGGTCTCGCATGGAGGCCCAGTCATTGGTGGTGAAGTGGTGCTGTTCCGCAGTGCGACTGACCCGTGCGTGCAGCAGCTGAAACTCCACTATGGCCTGCTGCTGCTCGCACAGTCTGTCCAGCATGTGCAAGGTGGAGTTCCACCTGGTGGGCACATCGCATATGAGGCGGTGAGCAGGAAGGCCGAAGTTACGCTGTAGCGCAGACAGGCGTGCAGCAGCAGAGTGTGAACACCGGAAGCGCGAACAGACGGCCCGCACTTTATGCAGAAGCTCTGACATGTCGGGGTAGTTGCGAATGAACTTCTGCACCACCAAATTCAGCACATGTGCCAGGCAAGGGATGTGCGTCAAACCGGCTAGTCCCAGAGCTGCAACGAGATTTCGCCCATTATCGCACACCACCAGGCCGGGCTTGAGGCTCACCGGCAGCAACCACTCGTCGGTCTGTTGTTCTATACCCCGCCACAACTCCTGTGCGGTGTGGGGCCTGTCCCCCAAACATATGAGTTTCAGAATGGCCTGCTGACATTTACCCCGGGCTGTGCTGAAGTTGGTGGTGAAGGTGTGTGGCTGACTGGATGAGCAGGTGGAAGAAGAGGAGGAGGAAGCTGAGTAGGAGGAGGAGGAGACAGGAGGCAAAGAATGTTGCCTGCGATACTTGGCAGCGGAAGGACGTTAATGCCTCGCTTCAGGCTCTGATGGCACAGCGTGCAAACCACTCGGGTCTTGTCGTCAGCACATTGTTTGAAGAAGTGCCATGCCAGGGAACTCCTTGAAGCTGCCTTTGGGGTGCTCGGTCCCAGATGGCGGCGGTCAGTAGCAGGCGGAGTCTCTTGGCGGCGGGTGTTCTGATTTTGCCCACTGCTCCCTCTTTTGCTACGCTGTTGGCTCGGTCTCACCACTGCCTCTTCCTCCGAACTGTGAAAGTCAGTGGCACGACCTTCATTCCATGTGGGGTCTAGGACCTCATCGTCCCCTGCATCGTTTTCCACCCAGTCTTGATCCCTGACCTCCTGTTCAGTCTGCACACTGCAGAAAGACGCAGCAGTTGGCACCTGTGTTTCGTCATCATCAGAGACGTGCTGAGGTGGTATTCCCATGTCCTCATCATCATGAAAAATAAGTGGTTGTGCGTTAGTGCATTCTATCTCTTCCACCCTTGGGGAAGGCCTAGGTGGATGCCCTAGGGAAACCCTGGCAGCAGAGTCTTCAAACAGCATAAGAGACTGCTGCATAACTTGAGGCTCAGACAGTTTCCCTGATATGCATGGGGGTGATGTGACAGACCGATGGGCTTGGTTTTCATGCGCCATCTGTGCGCTTTCTGCAGAAGACTGGGTGGGAGATAATGTGAACGTGCTGGATCCACTGTCGGCCACGCAATTGACTAATGCCTGTACCTGCTCAGGCCTTACCATCCTTAGAACGGCATTGGGCCCCACCAAATATCGCTGTAAATTCTGCTGGCTACTGGGACCTGAGGTAGTTGGTTCACTAGGACGTGTGGCTGTGGCAGAACGGCCACGTCCTCTCCCAGCACCAGAGGGTCCACTAACACCACCACGACCATGTCCACGTCCGCGTCCCTTATTAGATGTTTTCCTCATTGTTCCCGTTCACCACAATTTTGAGAATGGCAAATTTTGGAATAGTTTTTCACCCCAGAACAAAAACTGTGCTTTTACTGTCACTACAAATAACTTGACCAGCTCAAACAGTACAGATTTGGTTGAATAGATTTGGTTGACAGGTATACGTTTAATCACAGAATTAGACTTGTATCTGCACGGTAGCGTGTGTGTTAAGTTTTTCTGAATGACACTATCAGCACCTTGAATCTAAGATATCCTTTTTGGGATAGATTTCAAGTAGGCCTCATATAGCATAAACTACTTATTTTAAGAATGTCAAATTTGGGAATAGTTTTTCACCCCAGAACAAAAACTGTGCTTTTATGGTCACTACAAATAACTTGACCAGCTCAAACAGTACAGATTTGGTTGAATAGAAATGTGAGGCCTATTTTTTTTTGCGCTGTGTGACAGGTATACGTTTAATCACAAAATTAGACTTGTATCTGCACGGTAGCGTGTGTGTTAAGTTTTTCTGAATGACACTATCAGCACCTTGAATCTAAGATATCCTTTTTGGGATAGATTTCAAGTAGGCCTCATATAGCATAAACTACTTATTTTGAGAATGGCAAATTTGGGAATAGTTTTTACCCCCAGAACAAAAACTGTGCTTTTACGATCACTACAAATAACTTGACCAGCTCAAACAGTACAGATTTGGTTGAATAGAAATGTGAGACCTATTTTTTTTTTGCGCTGTGTGACAGGTATAGGTTTAATCACAGAATTAGACTTGTATCTGCACGGTAGCGTGTGTGTTAAGTTTTTCTGAATGACACTATTAGCACCTTGAATCGAAGATATCCTTTTTGGGATAGATTTCAAGTAGGCCTCATATAGCATAAACTACTTATTTTGAGAATGTCAAATTTGGGAATAGTTTTTCAACCCAGAACAAAAACTGTGCTTTTATGGTCACTACAAATAACTTGACCAGCTCAAACAGTACAGATTTGGTTGAATAGAAATGTGAGACCTATTTTTTTTTGCGCTGTGTGACAGGTATACGTTTAATCACAGCATTAGACTTGTATCTGCACGGTAGCGTGTGTGTTAAGTTTTTCTGAATGACACTATCAGCACCTTGAATCTAAGATATCCTTTTTGGGATAGATTTCAAGTAGGCCTCACATAGCATAAACTACTTAGTTATTTTGAGAATGTCAAATTTGGGAATAGTTTTTCACCCCAGAACAAAAACTGTGCTTTAACTGTCACTACAAATAACTTGACCAGCTCAAACAGTACAGATTTGGTTGAATAGAAATGTGAGGCCTATTTTTTTTTGCGCTGTGTGACAGGTATACGTTTAATCACAGAATTAGACTTGTATCTGCACGGTAGCGTGTGTGTTAAGCTTTTCTGAATGACACTATCAGCACCTTGAATCTAAGATATCCTTTTTGGGATAGATTTCAAGTAGGCCTCATATAGCATAAACTACCTATTTTAAGAATGTCAAATTTGGGAATAGTTTTTCACCCCAGAACAAAAACTGTGCTTTTATGGTCACTACAAATAACTTGACCAGCTCAAACAGTACAGATTTGGTTGAATAGAAATGTGAGGCCTATTTTTTTTTGCGCTGTGTGACAGGTATACGTTTAATCACAGAATTAGACTTGTATCTGCACGGTAGCGTGTGTGTTAAGTTTTTCTGAATGACACTATCAGCACCTTGAATCTAAGATATCCTTTTTGGGATAGATTTCAAGTAGGCCTCATATAGCATAAACTACTTATTTTGAGAATGGCAAATTTGGGAATAGTTTTTACCCCCAGAACAAAAACTGTGCTTTTACGATCACTACAAATAACTTGATCAGCTCAAACAGTACAGATTTGGTTGAATAGAAATGTGAGACCTATTTTTTTTTTGCGCTGTGTGACAGGTATAGGTTTAATCACAGAATTAGACTTGTATCTGCACGGTAGCGTGTGTGTTAAGTTTTTCTGAATGACACTATTAGCACCTTGAATCGAAGATATCCTTTTTGGGATAGATTTCAAGTAGGCCTCATATAGCATAAACTACTTATTTTGAGAATGTCAAATTTGGGAATAGTTTTTCAACCCAGAACAAAAACTGTGCTTTTATGGTCACTACAAATAACTTGACCAGCTTAAACAGTACAGATTTGGTTGAATAGAAATGTGAGACCTATTTTTTTTTGCGCTGTGTGACAGGTATACGTTTAATCACAGCATTAGACTTGTATCTGCACGGTAGCGTGTGTGTTAAGTTTTTCTGAATGACACTATCAGCACCTTGAATCTAAGATATCCTTTTTGGGATAGATTTCAAGTAGGCCTCACATAGCATAAACTACTTAGTTATTTTGAGAATGTCAAATTTGGGAATAGTTTTTCACCCCAGAACAAAAACTGTGCTTTTACTGTCACTACAAATAACTTGACCAGCTCAAACAGTACAGATTTGGTTGAATAGAAATGTGAGGCCTATTTTTTTTTGCGCTGTGTGACAGGTATACGTTTAATCACAGAATTAGACTTGTATCTGCACGGTAGCGTGTGTGTTAAGCTTTTCTGAATGACACTATCAGCACCTTGAATCTAAGATATCCTTTTTGGGATAGATTTCAAGTAGGCCTCATATAGCATAAACTACTTAGTTATTTTGAGAATGTCAAATTTTGGAATAGTTTTTCACCCCAGAACAAAAACTGTGCTTTTACGGTCACTACAAATAATTTGACCAGCTCAAACAGTACAGATTTGGTTGAATAGAAATGTGAGGCCTATTTTTTTTGCGCTGTGTGACAGGTATACGTTTAATCACAGAATTAGACTTGTATCTGCACGGTAGCGTGTGTGTTAAGTTTTTCTGAATGACACTATCAGCACCTTGAATCTAAGATATCCTTTTTGGGATAGATTTCAAGTAGGCCTCATATAGAATAAACTACTTATTTTGAGAATGTCAAATTTGGGAATAGTTTTTCACCCCAGAACAAAAACTGTGCTTTTACGGTCACTACAAATAACTTGACCAGCGAAAACAGTACAGATTTGGTTGAATAGAAATGTCAGGTCTATTTTTTAGGCGCTGGGTGACAGGCTCAGCCTGCACCTGATGTAGTATATGGCCAAAAATTAACCACACTGTTGATGGTTAAATGCACTTGGGTGACACAGGCTCAGCCTGCACCTGATGTAGTATATGGCCAAAAATTAACCACACTGTTGATGGTTAAATGCACTTGGGTGACACAGGCTCAGCCTGCACCTGATGTAGTATATGGCCAAAAAATAACCACACTGTTGATGGTTAAATGCACTTGGGTGACACAGGCTCAGCCTGCACCTGATGTAGTATATGGCCAAAAAATAACCAGACTGTTGATGGTTAAATGCACTTCGGTGACACAGGCTCAGCCTGCAGCTGATGTAGGATATAGCAAAAAATAACTACACTATTGATGGTTAAAAGCACTTGGTGGTAGCTTGTGCTGGCGCACCACAAGCCACAAAATGGCCGCCGATCACCCCAGAAAAAAGTGATCTAAAAACGCTCTGGGCAGCCTAAAAAAAGTGAGCAAGTCGATATTAGCACTTCAATGATCCACAGATGGAGATCGATCACAGAATGAAGTCTTTTGGAGGAGTTAATCTGCCTAATCTCGCCCTAACGTCCCAGCAGCAACCTCTCCCTATGCTTGAATCAGCAGAGTGACGTGCAGCGCTACGTGACCCAAGCTTATATAGAGGCTGGGTCACATGCTGCACTGGCCAATCACAGCCATGCCAATAGTAGGCAAGGCTGTGATGGCCTCTTGGGGCAAGTAGTATGACGCTCGTTGATTGGCTGCTTTGCAGCCTTTCAAAAAGCGCCAAGAAAGCACCGAACCCGAACCCGGACTTTTACGAAAATGTTCGGGTTCGGGTCCATGTCACGGACACCCCAAAATTCGGTACGAACCCGAACTATACAGTTCGGGTTCGCTCATCCCTACACTTAACCACTCAGCTATAATATATAATATATATATATATATACACACTCACCTAAAGAATTATTAGGAACACCATACTAATATGGTGTTGGACCCCCTTTTGCCTTCAGAACTGCCTTAATTCTACGTGGCATTGATTCAACAAGGTGCTGATAGCATTCTTTAGAAATGTTGGCCCATATTGATAGGATAGCATCTTGCAGTTGATGGAGATTTGAGGGATTCACATCCAGGGCATGATGCTCCCGTTCAACCACATCCCAAAGATGCTCTATTGGGTTGAGATCTGGTGACTGTGGGGGCCATTTTAGTACAGTGAACTCATTGTCATGTTCAAGAAACCAATTTGAAATGATTCGAGCTTTGTGACATGGTGCATTATCCTGCTGGAAGTAGCCATCAGAGGATGGATACATGTTCTCATTCTGTTTACACCAAATTCGGACTCTACCATTTGAATGTCTCAACAGAAATCGAGACTCATCAGACCAGGCAACATTTTTCCAGTCTTCAACAGTCCAATTTTGGTGAGCTCGTGCAAATTGCAGCCTCTTTTTCCTATTTGTAGTGGAGATGAGTGGTACCCGGTGGGGTCTTCTGCTGTTGTAGCCCATCCGCCTCAAGGTTGTGCGTGTTGTGGCTTCACAAATGCTTTGCTGCATACCTCGGTTGTAACGAGTGGTTATTTCAGTCAACGTTGCTCTTCTATCAGCTTGAATCAGTCGGCCCATTCTCCTCTGACCTCTAGCATCCACAAGGCATTTTTGCCCACAGGACTGCCGCATACTGGATTTTTTCCCTTTTCACACCATTCTTCGTAAACCCTAGAAATGGTTGTGCGTGAAAATCCCAGTAACTGAGCAGATTGTGAAATACTCAGACTGGCCCGTCTGGCACCAACAACCATGCCACGCTCAAAATTGCTTAAATCACCTTTCTTTCCCATTCTGACATTCAGTTTGGAGTTCAGGAGATTGTCTTGACCAGGACCACCCCCCTAAATGCATTGAAGCAACTGCCATGTGATTGGTTGACTAGATAATTGCATTAATGAGAAATAGAACAGGTGTTCCTAATAATTTTTTAGGTGAGTGTATACAGGGAGTGCAGAATTATTAGGCAAGTTGTATTTTTGAGGATTAATTTTATTATTGAACAACAACCATGTTCTCAATGAACCCAAAAAACTCATTAATATCAAAGCTGAATATTTTTGGAAGTAGTTTTTAGTTTGTTTTTAGTTTTAGCTATTTTAGGGGGATATCTGTGTGTGCAGGTGACTATTACTGTGCATAAGTATTAGGCAACTTAACAAAAAACAAATATATACCCATTTCAATTATTTATTTTTACCAGTGAAACCAATATAACATCTCAACATTCACAAATATACATTTCTGACATTCAAAAACAAAACAAAAACAAATCAGTGACCAATATAGCCACCTTTCTTTGCAAGGACACTCAAAAGCCTGCCATCCATGGATTCTGTCAGTGTTTTGATCTGTTCACCATCAACATTGCGTGCAGCAGCAACAACAGCCTCCCAGACACTGTTCAGAGAGGTGTACTGTTTTCCCTCCTTGTAAATCTCACATTTGATGATGGACCACAGGTTCTCAATAGGGTTCAGATCAGGTGAACAAGGAGGCCATGTCATTAGATTTTCTTCTTTTATACCCTTTCTTGCCAGCCACGCTGTGGAGTACTTGGACGCGTGTGATGGAGCATTGTCCTGCATGAAAATCATGTTTTTCTTGAAGGATGCAGACTTCTTCCTGTACCACTGCTTGAAGAAGGTGTCTTCCAGAAACTGGCAGTAGGACTGGGAGTTGAGCTTGACTCCATCCTCAACCCGAAAAGGCCCCACAAGCTCATCTTTGATGATACCAGCCCAAACCAGTACTCCACCTCCACCTTGCTGGC
Organism: Bufo bufo; assembly: GCF_905171765.1. Classification (NCBI taxonomy): domain Eukaryota; kingdom Metazoa; phylum Chordata; class Amphibia; order Anura; family Bufonidae; genus Bufo; species Bufo bufo. The sequence continues at coordinate 471,052,453 of NC_053391.1, forward strand.
GTCTGAGTCGGACTGGAGCTCTCTGCCCTTTACCAATCCAGCCACGTGCCCATCCATCTGGCCCATCAAGACTCACTCTCATTTCATCAGTCCATAAAACCTTAGAAAAATCAGTCTTGAGATATTTCTTGGCCCAGTCTTGACGTTTCAGCTTGTGTGTCTTGTTCAGTGGTGGTCGTCTTTCAGCCTTTCTTACCTTGGCCATGTCTCTGAGTATTGCACACCTTGTGCTTTTGGGCACTCCAGTGATGTTGCAGCTCTGAAATATGGCCAAACTGGTGGCAAGTGGCATCTTGGCAGCTGCACGCTTGACTTTTCTCAGTTCATGGGCAGTTATTTTGCGCCTTGGTTTTTCCACACGCTTCTTGCGACCCTGTTGACTATTTTGAATGAAACGCTTGATTGTTCGATGATCACGCTTCAGAAGCTTTGCAATTTTAAGAGTGCTGCATCCCTCTGCAAGATATCTCACTATTTTTGACTTTTCTGAGCCTGTCAAGTCCTTCTTTTGACCCATTTTGCCAAAGGAAAGGAAGTTGCCTAATAATTATGCACACCTAATATAGGGTGTTGATGTCATTAGACCACACCCCTTCTCATTACAGAGATGCACATCACCTAATATGCTTAAGTGGTAGTAGGCTTTCGAGCCTATACAGCTTGGAGTAAGACAACATGCATAAAGAGGATGATGTGGTCAAAATACTCATTTGCCTAATAATTCTGCACGCAGTGTATATATATATATATATATATATATATATATATATATATATGAGACTTCTACTGTACTGTACTTCTACTGAGACCTATACAGTAGAACTCTCATATTTTTATTTTATTTTGTTAAGTGACTGGATATGCAGCTATATAGTGTAGTGGTTAAATATGTTTTTAGCCATAATATATTTACACATATTATTACATACTTAGAATATATAATATATTATAATATATGTAAATATATTATGGCTAAAACATCAGTATTAGTTTCCCACATATATATATATATATATATATATATATACACACATATATATATATATATATATATATATATATATATATCAGAAGTGTGTATATATATATATACAGTCAGGTCCATAAATATTGTGACATTGACACAATTCTAAAATTTTTGGCTCTATACACCGCCAGATGTGCTTTAACTGCAGACTGTCAGCTTTAATTTGAGGGTATTTACATCCAAATCAGGTGAACGGTGTAGGAATTACAACAGTTTACATATGTGCCTCCCCCTTGTCAACGGGCCAAAAGTAATGGGACATAATACTAATTATAAATCAAACTTTCACTTTTTAATACTTGGCTGCAAATCCTTTGCGGTCAATTACAGCCTGAAGTCTGGAACGCATAGACATCACCAGACGCTGGGTTTCTTGCCTGGTGATGCTCTGCCAGGCCTCTACTGCAACTGTCTTCGGTTTCTGCTTGTTCTTGGGGCATTTTCCCTTCAGTTTTGTCTTCAGCAAGTTAAATGCATGCTCAATCGAATTCAGGTCAGGTGATTGAACTGGCCATTGCATAACATTCAACTTCTTTCCCTTAAAAAACTCTTTGGTTGCTTTTGCAGTATGCTCTGGGTCATTGTCTATCTGCACTGTGAAGTGCCGTCCAATGAGTTCTGAAGCATTTGGCTGAATATGAGCAGATCATATTGCCCGAAACACTTCAGAATTCATCCCGCTACTTTTGCCAGCAGTCACAACATCACCATAAATACAAGAGAACCAGTTCCATTGGCAGCCATACATGCCCACGCCATGACACTACCACCACCATGCTTCACTGAAGAGGTGGTATGCTTAGGATCATGAGCAGTTCCTTTTCTTCTCCATACTCTTCTCTTCCCATCACTCTGGTACAAGTTGATATTGGTCTCATCTGTCCATAGGATGTTGTTCCAGAACTGTGAAGGCTTTTTTAGATGTCGTTTGGCAAACTCTAAACTGGCCTTCCTGTTTTAAGGCTCACCAGTGGTTTACATCTTGTGGTGAACCCTCTGTATTCACTCTGGTGAAGCCTTCTCTTGATTGTTGACTTTGACACACACACCTACCTCCTGGAGAGTGTTCTTGATCTGGCCAACTGTTGTGAAGGGTGTTTTCTTCACAAGGGAAAGAGTTCTTCGGTCATCCACCACAGTTGTTTTCCGTGGTCTTCCGGGTCTTTTGGTGTTGCTGAGCTCACCGGTCCGTTCCTTCTTTTTAAGAATGTTCCAAACAGTTGTTTTGGCCACGCCTAATGTTTTTGCTATCTCTCTGATGGGTTTGTTTTGTTTTTTCAGCCTAATGATGGCTTGCTTCACTGATAATGACAGCTCTTTGGATCTCATCTTGAGAGTTGACAGCAACAGATTTCAAATGCAAATAGCACACTTGGAATGAACTCTGGACCTTTTATCTGCTTATTGTAATTGGGATAATGAGGGAATAACACACACCTGGCCATGGAACAGCTAAGAAGCAAATTGTCCCATTACTTTTGGTTCCTGAACAAGTGGGAGGCACATATGCAAACTGTTGTAATTCCTACACCGTTCACCTGATTTGGATGTAAATGCCCTCAAATTAAAGCTGACAGTCTGCAGTTAAAGCACATCTTGTTTGTTTCATTTCAAATCCATTGTGGTGGTGTATAGAGCCAAAAATGTTAGAATTGTGTCGATGTCCCAATATTTATGGACCTGACTGTATATATTTTTTAATTACACATTTATTTTGAGCCATACATTTTTTTGAATTGCTAAAATATATATAAAATATACAACTCTAATTTACATTCTATTTCTTAAAAAGTTTATGACTGGAATTGAACTCACAGTTTCTGCATCATAGCCCAGAACTTTAACCACTACACTATATAGCTGCATAGCGAGTCTAGAAAAAAAATTAAAAAAAAATTATGAGATTTCTACTGTACTGTACTTCTACTGAGGGTAAAATAAATGGATGAGAGGCTCAACACCTAGATGGATAGATAACGGTGGGTACTCTGCTCACTGGGTCACCTACCCAGTACAAAAGAGAATAACTAATATAAGGCAAACAGCAGGCACAACCACCTTCTGGAGAATATAACATCAATTTAATTCAATAATAATAAAATATCATATCAGCAATACTATATCAGCAATTCCATAAAAAAAAATATCAGCAATTCCATAATAGAAATATCAATATCATATCAGCAATTCAATACAATAAAAAGTAATAAAAAGCAATAAAAAGCAATTGGGTCTAATGGTAAAGAGAATCCAATGATCAGAGGCAATTCAATCCAATAGTGAATGTTAGAAGCAATGGTGGATAATAGCAGCAATGATGAAAAAATAGCAGCAAATAACGTGGACTTAGCAGCAATAGTATACACTAGCAGCAATGTATATTCATTCCTCAATAGATACTCTGAATGAAGGGACTGTGCAAATATCGTGTCTCTGATTTATATATATCAAAGGCCCGTATTTTATTATTATTGAATTATATTGCTGTTATATTCTCCAGAAGGTGGTTGTGCCTGCTGTTTGCCTTATATTACTTCTACTGAGACCTATACAGTAGAAGTCTCATATTTAAATTGTATTTAATTTTTTTGTGACTTGCTATGCAGCTCTATAGTGCAGTGGTTAAAGTTCTGGGCTGTGATGCAGAAGCTATGAGTAGTGATGGACTAACATCGGCCGGGACGGTTCGTGAACCCAATCGCGATCAAATGTTCGCGAAACGCAAGTTCGTGGCAGGCCCCATTCACTTTAGTGGCAGGTGAATCTGAAAAACCTTCAGCTCATATTTGCAGCCACCAAATACTTAGTAGATGTGCACAAACAGTCCCACAACCTGGATAGTGGCATACTAGAGGGGGATCAATGACAAAAATTCCAACAAAAAATGTGTCTTAATCGGGGGACATTTTTATGCGTCTTTAAGGGAAATTCTCTAAAATGTGCCCTGTCAGAGGATAGAAATTTTTTATTTTAGGCCACGGGAGTACAGGCCTTAAAAATTAGGTATTTACCTGACATAAGAGAAATTCTGAATATGTGGCTCGAGAAACATTATGCTGTCAATGGATAAAAATGTTACTGTAGGCCACTGGACTACAGGCCCCAAACATTAGGCATTCACCGGACAGAAAAGATAAAGTGATTATGTGGCCGGAGGTATATTATACGGTCAATAGATATCAATTTTACGGCAGGCCAGTACAAATACAGGTCAAATACATATGTTTAAAAGAACTAAAAATATAAAATTGGATTAAAAACATTGCTAACGAAATCCCCCCTCTTGAAAAAAAACCCTAATGATAGTAGTTGAAATTCGATAGCACGTGGTCGTCACTGGTGTTGAATTCCTCTGAGGCCGTAACAATTATTCATTCACAGTACAGAGAAGAACAAGTAAGTATGTGGCTGGAGGTAGATTACACGGACATTGGATATAATTTTACAGCAGGCCAGTGTACTTCAGGGCCCAAAAATTATGCATTCAGCATACAGAAAAGAACACGTATGTGTCTGCAGGTAGATTACATGGTCATTGGATATCAATTTTACAGCAGGCCAGTGTACTACAAGCCCCAAAAATTATGCATTCAGTGTACAGAAAAGAACAAGTAAGAATGTGTCTGGAGGTAAATTACACGGTCATTGGATATAAATTTTACAGCAGGCCAGTGGACTACAGGCCCCCAAAATTATGCATTCGGCGTACAGAAAAGAACAAGTAAGTATGTAGCTGGAGGTAGATTACACTGTCATTGGAAACCATTTTTTTAGCAGGCCAGTGGACTACAGGCCCCCAAAATTATGCATTATCGGTCACGATCCCCCCTGCTGCGCTGAATGTCCTTTCGGACAGGACACTGGATGTGGGGCAAGCCAAGAGTTCTCTGACAAATTGTGAAAACTCTGGCCACAGGTCAAGCCTGCACACACAGCAGTCCAGGGGTTCCTCGCTTCTCAGAGCGTCCACATTGGCCGTCAACCCGATGTAGTCGGACATCCGTCGGGCTAGGCGTTCCGTGAGGCTGGATATGGAGGGTGGCTGTCAATGGGTTGTTTGCAAGAATGATCTCATATCCGAAGTGACCAACACATCTTCAAACCTCCCTCTTCTTGCATGTACTGTTGGATTGGTACCCGCAAATGTTTCTCTGTGAGTGGAAATTCCTCTGCCAGCGCCACAAAAGCAGAATGCAGCATTTCTCGAAGCAAGGCCTTGAAGTGCTGCATTCTGACAGCCCTCTGTGATGTTGGTAACATGTCCGCCATATTGTGCTTATACCGGGGGTCACCCAGTACTGTTCCTTGCCCTTTATGCTTTTTATAAGGGGTCCCTCTTCAAACACTGGAGAATGAAGGCCCCCATTTGCACTAAATTGGAAGTGGTGGAATGGCCTGGTTTCTGTTCATTGTCCAGTATAATTTCATCCTCAGTCTCTTCCCCCCTGCCACTGACAACACCAGGGATCCCAGAAAAGTTTAAAGCATGCTCTTCTAGCTCCTCCTCCACCCCAACATCATCCTCCTCTGACTCCTCTTCAGACTCCTGTTGACTTGATTCAGTTGGAGTAGCCCCTCCCTGGGAATTTATCCAGGATTGCTACTTCCTCATCTTCCTGCTCCTACTCATCGACAGCTTGATCAATGACATGACGCAATGCAGGCTCCAGAAAGAAGGTGTAAGGTACAATGTCACTGATGGTGCCTTGGCTGCGAGTGACCAGTTTGGCGATCTCATCAAATGGCCGCAGAAGTCTGCATGTGTCAAGCATGAGCAGCCACTGGAACGGTGAGAAAAAACAAGCTCTCCAGAACCTGTCGTGCCGCAGAGTTCGTACAGGTAGTCGTTAACTGCATGTTTCTGCTGGAGCAGCCTATCAAGCATTTACAAGGTGGAGCTCCAGCGCATTGGGCAGTCACAGATCAGACATTTGACGGGCAGGTAGTGTCGCCGCTGAACGTCAGCAAGGTGAGCCATGGCCGTGTAAGATCTTCTAAAATGGCCAGAGATTTTCCTGGCCTGCCGCAAGACATCCTTGACCCCGGGGTATTTGGCAACGAATCGCTGCACGACAAAGTTCAGGATGTGTGCCATTTACAAGTGTGTCGTTTTGCACTGTTTCAGTGCGCTCAGCAGATTGGCACCATTGTCGCACACCACTTTACCAACTGTCAAATTGAGCGGGGTTAGTCACTGATCGGCCTGTGACCGCAAAGCTGAAAGGAGTGCAGGACCTTGGCTTCCAGGCACAACAGCCACAGCACAGCATGGCAACGTCTAACCTGGCACATGGAATAGGTTCTGGGGAGCTTGGGGGGCGCAGCGGAAGAGGTGGTAGCAGTGGAAAAGGAGGAGTCAGCCGAGGAGGAGATGGAGGATGGAGTAGGAAGAGGAGAAGAAGAGGCAGGCCTGCATGTAATCAATGGCGGTAACACCAAATCCACACGGGTGCAATGGGTTGCATGCTTGACAGCCATCAGAAGTTTCACCCAGTGGGCAGTAAAAGTTATGTACCTTCCCTGCCCGTATTTGATAGACCATGTGGCTATGGTGAGATGTATCTTGGCACCAACACTGTGTGACAGAGATACATTCACTTGCCGCTGAACGTGGCCATATAGCTACGGGATGCCCTTCTGGGAGAAATATTTCCTTCCGGGAACCTTCCATTGCTGTGTGCCAATGGCCACAAATATAGGCCTCTGAGTCCACCAGTTTATATGGCAGTAGTTGGCGGGCTAGCAGTTCCGACAAGCTAGAGGTCAGCCATTGGGCAAGAGGATAATCCGGCGTCATCATATTTTTTTGCTTTATCATTTGGGCAACAGAACCCTGCCTTTTGCCAGATGAACGCGACAATGGCACGGAAGGTGGAGTGGAGGACAAATAGGAGGAGAGAGGAGAAGGAGAAGAGGCAGGACGTGGAGTGCCGGGAGTGTGGCTTTGTGGGTTCTGATGGTGTTGCTCCCACTGGGCTCGGTGATGGGAAGCCAGGTGCCTTCTTAAAGAGGTCGTCCCTAGATGAGTGTTGTACTTACCGCAACTTATGTGTTGACAGCACAGGCTGCAGATGGCAACACTATTGTCAGCAGTGGACACGTTAAAAAAAGCCCACACTGCAGAGCCATGTGATGGCATCTTGAGAGCGCCAGATGTGACCGGCATGGTGGATGGCTCGTTCCAGATACATTAGCAGCCTGCTTTTTGCCTCCTTGGCACTGTAAGTTCTGCCTGCTTCTCCTCCTTATCTGCTCCTCTGTCTCTCCTTCGGAACTCCCCTCCTCTTCCTTTCTTGTGGGCACCCATGTGACATCCATCGACACGTCATCATCGTCACCTTCACCACCACTGACATTAGAGATCTCGGAGTAGGCAGCAACAGTGAAGACCACCCTCCTTGGGCTGATCTGGTTACTGTCGTCAGACTGCTGGGTGGCGACCGTTGATACCTCCTCTTCCTGATCCGATGCCAAGAATGGCTGCTCATCTGTAAGGTCTTGGAATGGATGGGAAAATAATTCCTCTGATTCAAGAGTAGGGGATATGGTGGTGGTGGTGTCTTTGGAGGTGCACACAGCAGAGAGTGAAGAGGGTGCAACTAGAGAGAATGAGGAGGGTGCAGAAGCGGAAAGCTGAGTGAGCCACTCAACCAAGTCTGGTACGTCCTTTGACATAATCGCACGCATTTTCTGCAACTTCCCACTTAGGCTCCGGCCTGAGGCACCTGCTTGACCCCTACCACCCATGTGGAATGGCCTGCCTCTTCCTCTGCCTGTCATTTTCAAAATGACCCTGTGACAAAAGTCCCTATAGAAGAGCAGTATTTGAGGAAGAAGGTATATCACACCCCTGCCTCAATCAGTTTTTTTTGGGGGGGGCAGCTGGTATATCACACCAATAGAAATTATTTGCTCCAATAGAGCTTGTCACTCTGCGTAGCTGCGGTAACGCAGCAAAACCGCAAACAAATGCTACACTACCTAAATGCACTAAATAGAATGTACAAACCGGATTCCAAAAAAGTTGGGACACTATACAAATCGTGAATAAAAACTGAATGCAATGATGTGGAGGTGCCAACTTGTAATATTTTATTCAGAATAGAACATAAATCACGGAACAAAAGTTTAAACTGAGAAAATGTACCATTTTAAGGGAAAAATATGTTGAATCAGAATTTCATGGTGTCAACAAATCCCCAAAAAGTTGAGACAAGGCCATTTTCACCACTGTGTGGCATCTCCCCTTCTTCTTACAACACTCAACAGACGTCTGGGGACCGAGGAGACCAGTTTCTCAAGTTTAAAAATAGGAATGCTCTCCCATTCTTGTCTAATACAGGCCTCTAACTGTTCAATCGTCTTGGGCCTTCTTTGTTGCACCTTCCTTTCATTCCCCGGATCCTTCTCCTACGCAGCCATGATGTTGTGATTGATGCAGAATGTGGTCTGGCATTATCTTGTTGAAAAATGCAGGGTCTTCCCTGAAAGAGATGACGTCTGGATGGGAGCATATGTTGTTCTAGAACCTGACTTGATGGTGCCTTTCCAGACATGCAAGCTGCCCATGCCACACGCACTCATGCAACCCCATACCATCAGAGATGCAGGCTTCTGAACTGAGCGTTGATAACAACTTGGGTTGTCCTTGTCCTCTTTGGTCCGGATGACATGGCGTCCCAGATTTCCAAAAAGAACTTCGAATCGTGACTCGTCTGACCACAGAACAGTCTTCCATTTTGCCACACTCCATTTTAAATGATCCCTGGCCCAGTGAAAACGCCTGAGCTTGTGGATCTTGCTTAGAAATGGCTTCTTCTTTGCACTATAGAGTTTTAGCTGGCAACGGCGGATGGCACGGTGGATTGTGTTTACTGACAATGGTTTCTGGAAGGATTCCTGAGCCCATTCTGTGATTTCCTTTACAGTAGCATTCCTGTTTGTGGTGCAGTGTCGTTTAAGGGCCCGGAGATCACGGGCATCCAGTATGGTTTTACGGCCTTGACCCTTACGCACAGAGATTGTTCCAGATTCTCTGAATCTTCGAATGATGTTTTGCACAGTTGATGATGATAGATGCAAAGTCTTTGCAATTTTTCGCTGGGTAACACCTTTCTGATATTGCTCCACTATCTTTCTGCGCAACATTGTGGGAATTGGTGATCCTCTACCCATCTTGGCTTCTGAGAGACACTGCCACTCTGAGAAGCTCTTTTTATACCCAATCATGTTGCCAATTGACCTAATTAGTGTTAATTGGTCTTCCAGCTCTTCGTTATGCTCAAATTTACTTTTTCCAGCCTCTTATTGCTACTTGTCCCAACTTTTTGGGGATTTGTTGACACCGTGAAATTTTGAATCAACGTATTTTTACTTTAAAATGATACATTTACTCGGATTAAACGTTTGATCTGTCATCTACGTTCTATTACAAATAAAATATTGACATTTGCCATCTCCACATCATTGCATTCAGTTTTTATTCACAATTTGTTTAGTGTCCCAACTTTTTTGGAATCTGGTTTGTATATTATTGGTATATAACACACCTGCTTCATTCAGTTTTTGGGGGGGCAACTGGTGTATCACACCAGTAGAAATTATTTGTTCCAATGGCGTTTGTCACTATCTGTAGATGCGGTAACGCAGCTAAACCGCAAACAAATGCTGCACTACCTAAATGCACTATATAGAATGTATATTATTGGTATATCACAACCCTGCTTGAGTCAGTTTTTTGGGGGGCAACTGGTATATCACACCAGTAGAAATTATTTGTTCCAATGGAGTTTGTCACTATCTGTAGCTTAGGTAATGCAGCAAAACCACAAACAAATGCTGCACTACCCAAATGCACTATATAGAAAGTATATTATTGGTACATCACACCCCTGCTTCAATCAGTTTTTTTGGGGGGCAACTGTTTTATCACACCAGTTGAAATTATTTGTTCTAATAGCGTTTGTCATACTGTGTAGCTGCAGTAACGCATAAAAACCGCAAACAAATGCTGCACTACCCAAATGCACTATATAGAAAGTATATTATTATATATCACACCTGTGACGGTAACGTACACTACACACAGGGGGGAGGATAGCGACCACTGCGCTCCACCGTCACCCCTGGCCCTGCCTACTTGCCTCGCAATTCCTAATGACAGGGGACAACTAGACGGCAGTCCCTAACTTAGGATATGTGCTGGGAAGACAGACAAGACAAATAACGGAATGTGAACGGACCGGGTCAATACCTAGAGAGCTACGCAGTACTAAGGAATGAGCAGAGAATAGTCACTAAAAGCTTAGGTCAAATACCAGGAGAGAAACGAAGTACAACAGGAGTCCACAAAGAATCGTCAGGTGGAAGCCGGGGTCAGGATACCAGGAGAGATGCGCAGTACAGGAGGAGCAGGCAGAGAATCATCAGGGAACACAGGATCAGGTAAGTATGCAGGAACAAAACAATCACCAGATACCTAAAATTAACAGGCAACCTGTGGCCAGCAGGCTGCCTGTATTAATAGTGTGGAGTGAGGGTCATGTGACGTGGCCAGCATCACATGACCGACAGACCGACCAGTCAAGGCAGACCTAGGAGGAGGGAGCCTCCCAGCTAGCAAAGCTGCCCTGGGAACAAGGTCAAACACAGATCCTCGCTCCCGAAGCTAAGCAGCAGGTCTGCGGCTGATGGGAGACCGAGTGTGCCTTCGGCACCCCGTTACAACACCCCTGCTTCAATCACTTTTTTGGGGGGGCAACTGGTATATCACACCAGTAGAAATTATTTGTTCCAATAGCGTTTGTCACTCTGTGTAGCTGCAGTAACGCAGCAAAACTGCAAACAAATGCTGCACTATCTAAATGCAGTATATAGAAAGTATATTATTGGTATATAACACCCCTGCTTCAATCAGTTTTTTGGGGAGCAAATGGTATATCAAACCAGTTGAAATTATTTGTTCCAATAGCGTTTGTCACTCTGTGTAGCTGCAGTAATGCAGCAAAACCGCAAACAAATGCTGTACTACCAAATGCATTATATAGAAAGTATATTATCGGTATATAACACCTCTGCTTCAATCACTTTTTTAGGGGGGCAACTGGTATATCACACCAGTTGAAATTATTTGTTCCAATAGTGTGTGTCACTCTGTGTAGCTGCGAAAATGCAGCAAAACCGCAAACAAATGCTGAAATACCCAAATGCACTATATAGAAAGTATATCATTGGTATATAACACCCCTGCTTCAATCACGTTTTTTGGGGGCCAACTGGTATATCACACCAGTTGAAATTATTTGTTCCAATAGTGTTTGTCACTCTGTGTAGCTGCAGTAACGCAGCAAAACTGCTAATAAATGCTGCACTACCCAAATGCACTATATAGAAAGTATATTATTGGTATATAACAACCCTGCTTCAATCAAATTTTTTTGGGTGGGGTAACTAGTATATCACACCATTTTGAAATTATTTGTTCCAATAGTGTTTGTCACTTTGTGCATCTGCGGTAACGCAGCAAAACCGCAAACAAATGCTGCACTACCCAAATGCACTATATGGAAAGTATATTATTGGTATATAACACCCCTGTTTCAATCACTTTTGGGGGGGAGGGGGGCAACTGGTATATCATACCAGTAGAAATTATTTGTTCCAATAGCGTTTGTCATTCTGTGCAGCTGCGGTAACGTAACAAAACCTCAAACAAATGCTGCACTACCCAAATGCACTATATAGAAAGTATATTATTGGTTTATAACACCCCTGCTTCAATCACTTTTTTTTTGGGGGGGGGGCAACTGCTATATCACATCCGTTAAAATTATTTGTTCCAATAACGTTTATCACTCTGTGTAGCTGCAGTATCGCAGCAGAAACACACACAACTGCTGCACAATACAAATGCACTATAATATACTTTCTATGTTAGAAAGTATATTATGAGTATATCACATCCCTCAGTAAGTCACACCTATCGATAGCACACCTATACCAATCCTTAAAAGGACTTTTGTGGCCCTATGAGCTAGCGTTTGGTGTCCCTAACAGTCTGTACCTGCTCCACACAGCAACCTCTACCTACACTGGCAAAAGACTAATTATAAAATGGCGGCCAGATGGGGTTTATTTATAAGGTAGAGGGTATGTCCATGTGCTGAAAAGTCTCAATTGGCTGTCCTGCACCACCTGATGGATGTGTCATTGAACAAAGTTCATTACAATGTAAATAATATGGCACCGGTGGACCTTGCCATATGTTTGCCCGTTCGGTGAAACGCGAAAGAGCAAAGTTCGCCGTGAAATGACCGGTAGGCGAACCACAAGGCCATCTCTAGAAGCTGGTATATTAAACAGTATTTTGTTGAAGCAGGTATATCGTAGGCCTCAATCAATATTTGGTAGAAGCAGGTATATCGATCCCCTTAATCAGTATTTTGTGGAAGCAGGTATATCGCAGGCCTCAATCAATATTTGGTAGAAACAGGTATATCAAAAACCCTTAATCCGTATTTTGTGGAAGCAGGTATATCGCAGCCCTCAATCAGTATTTTGTGGAAGCAGGTATATTGTAGCCCCAAACGGAAAATGCAAATGTGATCGCACACTACATCCAGCACTCTGCCCTCCATGCTGGATGAGACATTGGTTTATATTTTGGCCAAAGCATAGTAAGCCACTCACCGCGTCAAGGTCGTCTCATGAGTGGTCCCTAACTCTTGTTCCTACCTGTTCATGGGCCATGACAGCCACATAAAATCCAGGGAATGCAGGTCAGCATGCAAGCCAAGTACACTTTGCTTGTAACCCCGTCCGGTGCCATTACAGCTTTCATCGGATCCAGGGATGCAAGTACCAACATGCATGCTGAACCCACCATATACTTCTCCTGGAGCCAGATGGCTAATGGTAGGTTCTATACAAGCAGACTCAGTTTTATACTGACTTTAAAACCAGCCTCAAGGACAGATTATTGTAGCCCCAATCAGCATTTTATAGAAGCAGGTACAGTACAGACCAAAAGTTTGGACACACTTTCTCATTCAAAGAGTTTTCTTTATTTTCATGACTATGAAGGCATCAAAACTATGAATTAACACATGTGGAATCATATACATAACAAACAAGTGTGAAACAGCTGAAAATATGTCATATTCTAGGTTCTTCAAAGTAGCCACCTTTTGCTTTGATTACTGCTTTGCACACTCTTGGCATTCTCTTGATGAGCTTCAAGAGGTAGTCCCCTGAAATGGTCTTCCAACAGTCTTGAAGGAGTTCCCAGAGATGCTTAGCACTTGTTGGCCCTTTTGCCTTCAACGAGCGGTCCAGCTCACCCCAAACCATCTCGATTGGGTTCAGGTCCGGTGACTGTGGAGGCCAGGTCATCTGGCGCAGCACCCCATCACTCTCCTTCATGGTCAAATAGCCCTTACTTTAAAAGTTTTCCCAATTTTTCGGCTGACTGACTGACCTTCATTTCTTAAAGTAATGATGGCCACTCATTTTTCTTTACTTAGCTGCTTTTTTCTTGCCATAATACAAATTCTAACAGTCTATTCAGTAGGACTATCAGCTGTGTATCCACCTGACTTCTCCTCAACGCAACTGATGGTCCCAACCCCATTTATAAGGCAAGAAATCCCACTTATTAAACCTGACAGGGCACACCTGTGAAGTGAAAACCATTTCAGGGGACTACCTCTTGAAGCTCATCAAGAGAATGCCAAGAGTGTGCAAATCAGTAATCAAAGCAAAAGGTGGCTACTTTGAAGAACCTAGAATATGACATATTTTCAGTTGTTTCACACTTGTTTGTTATGTATATAATTCCACATGTGTTAATTTATAGATTTGATGCCTTCAGTGTGAATCTACAATTTTCATAGTCATGAAAATAAAGAAAACTCTTTGAATGAGGTGTGTCCAAACTTTTGGTCTGTACTGTATATCAAAAACCCTTAATCAATATTTTCTAAAAGCAGCTATATCGCAGGTCTTAATCAGAATTTTGTGGAATCATGCATATCAAACCCCTTAATCAGTATTTTTTGGAAGCAGTTACATCGTAGGTCTCAATTAATAATTGGTGGAAACAGGTATATCGAACCCATTATTGTGGATACAGGTATATTGTAGCCCACAATCAGTAGTTTGTGGAAGCAGGTATATCAAAACCTTTAATCAGGATTTTGTGAAAGCAGGTATTTTGCAGCCCTCAATCAATTTGTTGTGAAATCAGTCATATCAAACCCCTTAATCAGTACTTTGTGGAAGCAGGTACATCGCAGGCCTCAATCAATATTTGGTAGAAGCAGGTATATCGAAACCCTTAATTAGTATTTTGTGAAAGCAGGTATATCGCAGCCCTAAATCAGTATTTTGTGGATTCAGGCATATCAAACCCCTTAATCAGTACTTTGTGGAAGAAGGTACATCGCAGGCCTCAATCAATATTTGGTGGAAACAGGTATATTGAACCTCTTAATCTGTATTTTGTGGAACCAGTTATATCGTAGGCCTTAATCAATATTTGGTGGAAGCAGGTATATTAAACCCATTAAACAGTATTTTGTGGAAGCAAGTGTATCGCACCCCTCAATAAATATTTGGTGGAAATAGGTATATCAAACCCATTAATTGGTATTTTGTGTAAGCAGGTATATCGCAGGCCTCAATCAATATTTGTTAGAAACAGGTATATCAAACCCCTTAATCAGTATTTTGTGGAAGCAGGTATATCGCAGCCCTCAATCAGTATTTTGTGGAAGCAGGTACATTGTAGCCCGCAATCAGTATTTTATAAAAGCAGGTATATCGAAACCCTTAATCAGTATTTTGCGAAAGCAGGTATATCGCAGTTCTCAATCAGAATTTTGTGGAATCATGCATATCAAACCCCTTAATCAGTATTTTGTGGAAGCAGTTACATTGCAGGCCTCAATCAATAATTGTTGGAAACAGTTATATCGAACCCCTTAATCAGTATTTTGTGGAAGCAGGTATAATGTAGCCCACAATCAGTATTTTGTGAAAGCAGGTATAGCGAAATCCTTATTTAGTATTTTGTGAAAGCAGGTATATCACAGCCCTCAATCAGTTTTTTTGTGAAATCAGGCATATTAAACTCCTTAATCAGTACTTTGTGGAAGTGCAGGTACATCGCAGGCCTCAATCAATATCAGGTGGAAACAGATATATCGAACCCCTTAATCGGTATTTTGTGGATGCAGTTATATCATAGGCCTTAATCAATATTTGGTGGAAGAAGGTATATCAAACCCCTTAATCAGTATTTTGTGGATGCAGGTGTATCGCACCCCTCAATCATTATTTGGTGGAAATAGTTTTATCGAACCCCTTAATTGGTATTTTGTTGAAGCAGTTATATCGCAGGTTTTAATCAATATTTGGTGGAAGCAGTTATATCAAACCTCTTAAACAGTATTTTGTGGAAGCAGGTATATTGCATTCCTCAATCAATATTAGGTGGAAACAAGTATATCGAACCCCTAAATCAGTATTTTGTGGAAGCAGGTATATCGCAGCCCCCAATCATTTTTTTGTGGAAGCAGGTATATCAAACCCCTTAATCTGTATTTTGTGGAAGCAGGTATATCGCACCCCTCAATCAATATTTGTTGGAATAAGGTATATCGGACCCCTTAATCAGTATTTTGTGGAAGTAGGTATATAGTAGGCCTCAATCAATAATTGTTGGAAGCAGCTATATCAAACCCCATAATCAGATTTTTGTTGAAGCAGGAATGTCACACCCCTCAATCAATATTTGGTGGAAACAGTTATATCGATCCCCTTAATCAGTATTTTGTGGAAGCAGGTATATCGTAGGCCTCAATCAATATTTTGTAGAAACAGTATATCGAACACCTTAATCAGTATTTTGTGGAAGCAGCTATATCATACCCCTTAATCAGTATTTTTTTGAAGCAGGAATACCACACCCCTCAATCAATATTTGGTGGAAACAGGTATATCGAACCCCTTAATCGGTATTTTGTGGAAGCATGTATATCGCAGGCCTCAATTAATATTTTGTAGAGACAGGTATTTTGAACCCCTTAATCAGTATTTTGTGGAAGCAGGTATATTGCAGGCCTCAATTAATATTTGGTGGAAGCAGGTATATCAAACCCCTTATTTAGTATTTTGTGAAAGCAGTTATATCGCACCCCTCAATTAATATTTTGTAGAAACGGGTATATCGAACCCCTTCATCAGTATTTTGTAGAAGCAGGTATATCGCAGCCCTCATTCAGTATTTTGTGGAAGCAGTTATATTGCAGGCCTTAATCAATATTTGGTAGAAACAGGTATATTGAACCCCTTAATCAGTATTTTGTGGAAGCAAGTATATCGCAGCCCTCAATCAGTATTTTGTGGAAGCAGGTATATCACAGGCCTCAATCAAGATTTGGTGGAAACAGGTGTATCGAACCCCTTAATCGGTATTTTGTGTAGGCAGGTATATCGTACACCTCAATTAATATTTGGTGGAAACAAGTATTTTAAACCCCTTAATCAGTATTTTGTGGAAGCAGGTATATCGCAGGCCTCAATCAGTATTTTGTCGAAGCAACTATATCAAACCCCTTAATGAGGTCGATTGTGCAGAACAAGCCACTGTTTCTTATGACATTAACATATGTCTTATGACATTATCATGTGTGTGTATAAGCGGCCAGTGATCTGCCCCTGTTACGACATAATTTTGAACACAAGCCAATTTTTTTTTCTAATCACATTGTGTGTGTGTGTTTACCCACTTCATTACCAGAGTGTTTACTCCTCTTCCTTACCAGGACAATTTTTTTGTTTTAGCAATGTGCTTATCTAACTGTAAATTATTAATTTCTGTGGCAACCTACATGTATAGTCAGGAAAGAAATGGGTTAATTCACAGCCTGTAGCTTTACATTTAATTTTACAGCCAGCAGAGGGGGCTCTCTCATCAAGAAGAGAGCTTCCCTGCTGGCATTTACAATTTACACTGTGATGAATCATTGTAGATGCCACACAGCTGCACTCCAGGCTCGGACTGTCCTACATGGGTACAGGTGAATCTCCCGGTGGGCCCAGGAGCAAGGTGGGCCCCTAGTTTTCAACCCCCTGCACAAGTGGCACATAACACAGTAGACTTACTGCACTACATACCTATATTCAATCTGCAGCACCTTAGCCAGCCTATAATCATATAAAAAAAATTGATAGATATTTAAATAAACTCCCCAGTTTATTATTATAGACACAATCTGATAGCTGAGATGACTTCTAGGTATAGAGGAAAACTAGCCAGTATCCTCTTTTCCCCATGACCTACCTGCTCAAAGTTTCTGCAGGGACCCCCGTATTCAATCATCTGGTAGCATCTTGCTGCTGTGTGAGCAGGTAATATTATAATTTTTTAAAACTTTTGACTCTTTTATTGAGCAATATCATAGAGTACAAAGACAAAGATTTATGTCATTGGTGGAGTCAACAGGTCTTTTGGTTTACAATGTGCATTTTGTCAATAGAGGGACAATAATAATCAGGTCACATATAAAATTAAAATAGAAGGCAAGTAATATGCAATCAGGTTATTAAATCCAAGATAACTTATACAAGAATCTGAGGCGGGTTGGGTGTAATATCACCAGTAGCTACGTCCTGAAATAATATAATAGAGAAAAGTGTGAGCAATCACCTTACAAATGAGCCGCTCAAGCTCTGAGGGGGGATTAACCCTCCGAAGGCTTTAGGTCTCATATCCTCTGAAGGACTTCCAGTCCTTCCATGTCTTGTCAAAAGTATGGTGTGATCTCGTCTCCCAGGAGGATATTTCCTCAAGCCTGTATATCTGATCAATCTTAAGGAACCACTGTTCCAAAGATGGGACTTCAGGAGAAAGCCACAGGGTTGGGATCAGGAGTTTGGCCGCGCTTAGTAGATATTTAAACAGCCTTAAGTTGGGTGTAAGCAGAGCTCTAGGGAAAAGATTTAGAAGGGCGGTTTCGGGAGAAGCAGGGCAATTGGTTCCACAGATCTGGTGTAACGGGGTTCCGAAGGTGCACTAGGTCCCCCATTAGCCGCAGACCTGCTGCTTAGCTTCGGGAGCGAGGTTCTGTGTTTGACCTCGTTCCCAGGGCAGCTTTACTAGCTGGGTGGCTCCCTGCTCCTAAGTCTGCCTTGAGTGCCGAGCTGATCACTCGGTGCTCGACTGGTTGGTCTGTCGGTCATGTGACGCTGGCCACGTCACATGACCCTCACTCCCCACTATAAATACAGGCAGCCTGCTGGCCACAGGTTGTCTGTTAATTTAGGTTCCACCTGTGATTTTGTCTTCCTGGCGTACTTACCTCCTGCTGAATTCCTGACCATCCTCTGCCTGCTCCTTGTGTACTTGGCTGCTCTCCTGGTATTCTGACCCCGGCCTCCTCCTGACGATCCTCTGCTGACTCCTTTGGTACTTCACGTCTCTCCTGGTATTTATGACCCCGGTTTCTCCTGACTATTCTCTGCTTGCTCCATTTGTACTTTGTAGCTTTCCTGGTATTGACTCGGTCCGTTCACATTCTGTTGTTTGTCTGTCTGTCATCCCTGCACTTATTCTAAGCTAGGGATTGCCGTCCAGTTGTCCCCTGTCATTAGGACTTGCGAGGCAAGTAGGCAGGGCCAGGGGTAAGGGTGGAGCACAGTGGTCACTTCCCTCCCCCCTGTGTGTGTGTGTGTGTGTGTACGCTACCGTTACAGATTAACAGGCCCAATAACCACTGTATAATGAATCCTCTGGTGACCCTGACTGACCATGTCTCTAATCTGACGCAGATGGTGCAGGAGATAAGGGAAAAACTCAGTTCTTTTGAGTTAGGGCAAGGTTCTTCCATTCCTCAGGCCTCCAGTCCGCATTTTGAGCCCCAGATTAAGCTCCCAGAACCCTTTTCTGGAGACCGGAAGAAGTTTCTCTCTTTTAAGGAGCATTGCAAACTTTACGTTTACGCCCCGTGTCCTCTGGCCCCGAGAGTCAACGCGTGGGCATTATCATTTCCCGACTACAGGGTGATCCCCAGGACTGGGCGTTCTCTTTACCTGCTGGCGCCAGTTGTTTATCTTCTGTGGAGGGGTTCTTTCAGGCCCTGGGTACCCTCTATGACGAACCAGACAGGGCTCTAGTAGCCGAGACGGCTCTAAAGGCACTGGTTCAGGGCAATCTACCTGCGGAGGATTATTGCACCCAATTCAGAAGGTTGTGTGTCCCCTCAGGATGGAACGAACCAGCCCTGAAGAGTCAGTTCAGGTCAGGTTTGTCTGATAATTTAAAGGATCTTCTGGTCAGTTATCAAATTCCAGAGACCTTAGAGGAGATGATGACCCTTGTTGTCCGACTTGACCGACGGGTTAGAGAGAGACGACAGGAACAACAGTTCTCTTCCCAGATGGTGGTCCAGCCAGAGGCCTATCCCAGAGACAATGCTGAGGTCTCCACCGAGGAACTCATGCAGGTTGGCATGACCCGAGGGAATCTTCGCCGCAGACATGGAGAATGCTTTTATTGTGGAGATCCTGACCATTGGATCAACCAGTGTCCTAAGAAGGCCCTCTCTCTCAAGTCTCCTAAGGAAAGGCAACCTAAAGACAAGGTACACCCTGAATTTTCTAAATGTAAGTTTTTTGGTACCCATTATGATTTCTCTGGGAGTAGATAAATGGCTGGGTAAGGCCTTTATTGATTCTGGCTCAGCGGCTAGCTTTATTGACTCAGAGTATGCTGTAAGATTGGGTATTCCTATGTTTGCCTTACCAACTCCTATTCATGTCATGGCTATTGATGCTACTCCTCTTATTGGTGGTACGGTGAGCTCATGTACCTCAGAGATTTCTCTAACCGTGGTGTGTGCCACTCAGAGAGATGTTCCCTTTTTGTCCTGGAGAACCTACCGGCTGAGGTGGTACTAGGGTTGCCTTGGCTCTGACTACATAACCCCACTATAGATTGGTCCAATGGAGAGTTGGTGAGATGGGGACCTAAGTGTGATTCCTGTTTGTCCGTGATACAGGCTGGGGTCTCAGTAAAGTCTGATACTTTACCCACTGTTGTTAGGGAATATTCTGATGTATTCTCATCACCAACCCCGGAGGTTCTACCCCCCCATAGACCATATGATTGTACCATAGAGCTAGTAGAGGGGGCCAAGTTTCCTAAGGGGCGAATTTATAATCTTTCTAAACCCGAACGCAAGGCCATGGAAGATTATATTAAGGAGAGCCTTCTGTCTCTCCTATGGGGGCGGGGTTTTTCTTCGTTAAGAAAAAAGATGGTGGTCTTAAGCCATGTATCGATTACCGGAGATTAAATAAAATCACTGTCCAGAATAGATACTCCCTCCCATTAATTCCGGATTTATTTAACCAGGTTCTGGGGGCAACCTGGTTTTCCAAAATTGACCTGAAAGGGGCATACAATCTAATCCAAATCAAGGAGGGAGACGAATGGAAGACGGCGTTCAATACTCCGGTAGGACACTTTGAATATCAGGTGATGCCTTTTGGACTCAGCAATGCCCCAGCTGTGTTCCAAAACTTCATGAATGACATTCTTAGGGAGTTCTTAGGTAAATTTATTATTGTCTATCTTGACGACATTTTGATATTCTCTCCTGACTTCGAATCCCATGTGTCTCATGTTAAACAAGTATTAGAGGTGTTGAGGGAGAATCAGCTATCCGCTAAGCAAGAGAAATGTGTCTTTGGTGTACAGGAGATTCTGTTTCTAGGGCATGTTTGTAATGACCGGCGTCACGCAGAGGGAGGGGAATGGGAAGGCCCTGTCCAAGGGAGAGGGAAAGGTGGTGACCCCTGGCTCACCTTGCGGCTGGCACCTGACTGCCCTGACGTCCCTAGACGGGTTTCTCACCCGTACGCCGATCACGTGCCTAAACCCTGGCTTTCCCTAAGATGAGCCCTATGTAGTGAACGGGGCGGTGGGATCACTAGTCCGCACCACTGACACTAAGAGGAAAACACCAAGGAGAGGACAGACAATACAGACAAACATATAATCCCAGGTGGGCGACAACAGCAGACCACAAAGGCCCAACAGGGATCCGGAGGGTAACGTACTGGAACAACAACCAGGGAACACAGCTACACAGCTCCAGTGGGTCAGTATAGAAGTCCAGGCAGGAAGCTCTATATCTGGCAACCAGAGAAGTGGGAGAGGGGAATATAAGGAGGTTGGAAGTGCTGGACAAGAAACAGCTGAGGAGAAGGAGCTACGGATCCCTGAGTGAGCCAAAAAGGGTTGCAAGGCAAACCCAGAAAGCTACCATAAAGAAACAGTACTATCTTTCTACATAGAGCGCGCAGCCACCCGCTGCGACTTCCTGACCCCGGGTATAACGGAGTCAGGCGTGGCTCTTGACACCCTCGTGACAATGTTCTGACTCCTCACACCTTCAAGATGGATCCTGGTAAGGTACTAGCAATTAAGGAATGGGTAAGACCTTCATCCTTAAAGGCCTTACAACGGTTCCTAGGTTTCGCCAATTACTATTGAAAATTTATTATAAATTTTTCCGTAATTGCTAAACTGTTGACCGACCTTACTAAGAAAGGGGCGGATTTGGAGAATTGGTCTACTGAGGCCATTTCTTCATTTGAAAAATTAAAAAAGGCATTCAGTAGTGCTCCCATTCTGATCCAGCCTGATCAGGAGAAACCTTTTATTGTGGAGGTGGATGCGTCCGAGGACGGCGCAGGAGCAGTCCTTTCACAAGGTCCTGCTAGCCTCACTAACCTGAAACCATGTGCCTTCTTCTCCAGGAAATTCTCTCCCACGGAGAGAAACTACAGCATAGGGAATAGGGAGCTGCTGGCCATTAAATGGGCATTTGAGGAGTGGAGGCATTTTCTGGAGGGGGAAAGGCATTGTGTAACTGTTGTCACTGACCATAAAAACCTTATGTTTCTCAAGTCTGCTAAGAGGTTGAATCCCCGTCAAGCCAGATGGGCTCTGTTTTTTACTCGTTTTGATTTTTCCATTACGTTCAGGCTGGGAAGTAAAAATGTGAAGGCGGACGCTTTATCTCGGAGCTTCCATGCTTTTCAACCTACTGAGGTACCACCTGAATCCATCCTACCAGCAAAAATCTTCATAGCAGCTCTTACCCAGGACATCTCGGCTTGCATTAGGTCTGAACAACATCTGGCACCGGTATCCACCCCTACAGAGATAAGTTGTTTGTTCCCGTACAATTTCGTCTCCAGCTGTTGGGTGAGTGTCACGATTCTGCCTTTTATGGACATCTGGACTAAGGATCTGGTTTCTAGATCTTATTGGTGGCCCACTCTAACTAGGGATGTCAAGTCCTACGTGTCAGCCTGTGAGGTTTGTGCCAGGTCCAAGACACCTAGGACTCGCCCTGTTGGTAACCTACGACCCCTACCCATTCCCAGTAGACCCTGGTCCCATATCTCGATGGACTTTATAACTGACCTACCGCCGGCGGAGGGTAAGACTGTAGTTTGGGTAGTGGTCGATAGGTTTAGCAAGATGGTCCATTTCATTCCCCTGTCTAAACTCCCGAATGCCAAAACCCTGGCGTCTATTTTTGTGAAAGAAATTGTTCGATTGCATGGTATCCCGGAAAATATTGTTTCTGACAGGGGTGTGCAGTTTGTGTCCAAATTCTGGAGGGCCTTCTGTCAAAAATGTAAAATTTCATTGTCTTTTTCCTCTGCCTACCACCCTGAGAGTAATGGGCAGACTGAACGCCTTAATCAGTCTGTGGAACAATTCTTGAGGTTGTATGTTGCTGATGACCAGCAATTATGGGTGAAATTTCTTCCACTGGCTGAATTTGCTTTGAATAACCGTGTCAATTCTTCTGCTGGGGTTTCACCTTTCTTTTGTAACCATGGTTTCCATCCCTGTTTTCATTCTGGGTCATCCGTCTCCTCCTCTTACCCTGAAGCGGATAAGCTCTCCTCTGAACTGTGCACAGTTTGGGCCCGGGTTCAATCGAACTTAGAAAAAGGCTCAAAGTTCTCAGAAACTCAAGGCCGATAGGAGACGTTCAAGGGGGGTGAATTTTCAGGTTGGGGATAAGGTATGGTTGTCCTCCAAGAATCTCTCTCTTAAGGTAGATTCTAAAAAGTTTGCTCCTTGTTTTATTGGACCATATAAGATCACGGAGGTGATTAACCCGGTATCATTTAGGTTGGAGCTGCCCGAGTCATTCCACATTCATAATGTGTTACATAAATCTCTACTTAAAAAATATTTTGAACCGGTAGTACCATCGAAAGCCTCGCCTCCACCGGTTCTTGTTAATGATGCTGTCGAGTATGTGGTGTCTAAAATAGTGGATGTCAGGAAGGTGCGTAATTCCTTGCAGTACCTGATTCACTGGAAGGGGTATGGACCTGAAGAGAGATCTTGGGTACCTGCCAGGGAGGTTCATGCTCCTAGACTTGTTCGAAAATTTCATTTAGAACACCCTGAAAGGCCATTGCCTGAAGTCTTGGGTCCGGTAGCCCCTTGTAAAAGGGGGGGTACTGTAATGGGGTTCCGAAGGTGCACTCGGTCCCCCATTAGCCACAGCTGCTTAGCTTCGGGAGCGAGGTTCTGTGTTTGACCTCGTTCCCAGGGTGGCTTTACTAGCTGGGTGGCTCCCTGCTCCTAAGTCTGCCTTGAGCGCCGAGCTGATCACTCGGTGCTCGACTGGTTGGTCTGTCGGTCATGTGATGCTGGCCACGTCACATGACCCTCACTCCCTACTATAAATACAGGCAGCCTGCTGGCCACAGGTTGTCTGTTAATTTTTGGTTCCACCTGTGATTTTGTCTTCCTGGCGTACTTACCTCCTGCTGAATTCCTGACCATCCTCTGCCTGCTCCTTGTGTACTTTGCTGCTCTCCTGGTATTCTGACCCTGGCCTCCTCCTGACGATCCTCTGCTGACTCCTTTAGTACTTCACATCTCTCCTGGTATTTATGACCACGGCTTCTCCTGACTATTCTCTGCTTGCTCCATTTGTACTTTGTAGCTTTCCTGGTATTGACTCGGTCCGTTCACGTTCTGTTGTTTGTCTGTCTGTCATCCCTGCACTTATTCTAAGCTAGGGATTGCCGTCCAGTTGTCCCCTGTCATTAGGACTTGCGAGGCAAGTAGGCAGGGCCAGGGGTAAGGGTGGAGCGCAGTGGTCACTTCCCTCCCCCTGTGTGTGTGTGTACGCGACCACTACATCTGTTTTTCACGTTTGAAGATATCTTCCCACCAGTGTAGTATTGTAGGGCAGCTCCACCAAATATGAACGAATGTACCCCTATCTTTAGAGCATCTCCAGCACACATCCGACGCCGAAGCAGAGTAAAAGCATGTTTTGTCAGGAGTTTTGTACGACCTTGAGATTATTTTGTTTTCGTTCTCTTGGATCTTCACACATCTAGATGCTATATGGGGGATATACAGTACAGACCAAAAGTTTGGACACACCTTCTCATTCAAAGAGTTTTCTTTATTTTCATGACTATGAAGGCATCAAAACTATGAATTAACACATGGTGAATTATATACATAACAAACAAGTGTGAAACAACTGAAAATATGTCATATTCTAGGTTCTTCAAAGTAGCCATCTTTTGCTTTGATTACTGCTTTGCACACTCTTGGCATTCTCTTGATGAGCTTCAAGAGGTAGTCACCTGAAATGGTCTTCCAACAGTCTTGAAGGAGTTCCCAGAGATGCTTAGCACTTGTTGGCCCTTTTGCCTTCACTCTGCGGTCCAGCTCACCCCAAACCAGCTCGATTGGGTTCAGGTCCGGTGACTGTGGAGGCCAGGTCATCTGGCGCAGCACCCCATCACTCTCTTTCATGGTCAAATAGCCCTTATTTTCAAAGTTTTCCCAATTTTTCGGCTGACTGACTGACCTTCATTTCTTATAGTAATGATGGCCACTCGTTTTTCTTTACTTAGCTGCTTTTTTCTTGCCATAATACAAATTCTAACAGTCTATTCAGTAGGACTATCAGCTGTGTATCCACCTGACTTCTCCTCAACGCAACTGATGGTCCCAACCCCATTTATAAGGCAAGAAATCCTACTTATTAAACCTGACAGGGCACACCTGTGAAGTGAAAACCATTTTAGGTGACTACCTCTTGAAGCTCATCAAGAGAATGCCAAGAGTGTGCAAAGCAGTAATCAAAGCAAAAGATGGTGTCACGGCTGAGGACGGGGAAAACCCTCAGCCGTGCGATGCCGGAAGATGGTGGTCGCTGCTTGGCCAGGAGCACAGAATTAGGGAGCAGGTCACCTCCTATCGCATCCCTAATCTGACCCTGACTCCTAGCTGCATGAGCAGACCTTGAAGGTAGGAGGGCTCATGCTCCGGAACCTTGGATCCCTAGTAACCCTCCGCAGATCCCTAAAGCTAGGAGCAGGGTAAGACAACCTGTCCCTCCTAGACACGGAGGAACAGGAGTTCCACAGGCCAGGCTACAATAAAGAGGAACAAATACAACTTATGGCAATGGCAGGTAAATGCCATAAGCACAACACCCACCTGCCACAGACACAAAGCCTGGAACCCATGCGCAAGTGCTGCTGTCCTAAAACACAAACGGACACAGCACACAGCACACATCACACAGGAACCCAGGACCATAAGCTGCAATAAACAAGCATACCACAGACAGATCTTCATAACATCAAACAAGATTTATGACCACAAGGGTGGCTCTCAGTGGCAGATGGTATAAACCAGGAGGGTGCCTCCAGCTTACAAACAAGGCTGGAGTACCTCTCAGCTTCAGGTCTCCACTGAGGCTTTATAGCCCATGTAGCCACACTCACACAGACACACCCAGTGTTCACACACAGAAGGGAATTAACCCTTCTCACACCAGGGAAGGGAAAACAGCCACTTAAAGGAGAAAGTGCACAAAAACTAAAACCCTGTGCACACCAGACAAACACAAGGCACACCTAAAAGACAGGTTGCCAGGTGCAACCGCATGCACATTGCAGCAAGCTGCCCAGCACCAGCTCAGGCTGCTAAACGGCAAAATACATTATAAGAACATGTTGCCAACGGCAACCACAAGTGAGGCAACATGCAAGCGGCCCTCACCTGTGGTTGAAACAACGACACAAGACCGCAGGCAACAGCATGCGGTTTAGGAGTCACGACCATGACCATGGTCGTGACAGGTGGCTACTTTGAAGAACCTAGAATATAACATATTTTCAGTTGTTTCACACTTTTTTGTTATGTATATAATTCCACATGTGTTAATTCATAATTTTGATGCCTTCAGTGTGAATCTACAATTTTCATAGTCATGAAAATAAAGAAAACTCTTTGAATGAGAAGGTGTGTCCAAACTTTTGGTCTGTACTATATATATACTCTGAATTTCATCCCTATGGAAGAATTTGTGTAGATCATTTTCCCAAAGGCGGATAAAAGCAGGAACTAATGAGAATGGGGGGTCTCTTAATTTTTTATAGAGCTGGGAGATAATTTTAGGTGGTGGATGGGTTTGGGAGATAAGGCTCCCAAACCATGTGAGGGGTCTAAGTAGAGTGTTTATTCGACCGTGTTGGGACATATATGCTCTGAGAAAGTAAATCAAATTATAGCGTGATGAAGCCACATCTAGAAGTTTATGCATTTCGTCTATGGAAATAAGAGAATTCTCTTGGTAAAGATCTACGATCTTCACTTTTGAAAGTTTAACCTTGGGTGGGATGCTATCGTGTAAGGCCTGAGGGGCCAAGTTGAATATATCTTTTACATAGAGTGTTGGGGATGGAAGAGGAACCCCAAAATAGGAACTCTGCAGGGTATTCCATGCTTGGAAAGTTGCTTTCATGACAGGAGATATGTTAGAGCGGGGAGGGAAAGAAGACAATTTGCCCAGCAAGAAAGCTTTGAATGGTGACCCAAGTAGAGATTGCTCTATTGCAACCCACGATTTATGAGGGGGACACCTCAGCCAATCCACTACTCTCGCCAGAAGGACCGCTTTACCGTATATTTCTGGATCGGGCAGTGATATTCCTCCTTTCTCCCTTGGGTAGGTTAAGGCCCTATATGATAGCCTCGCTTTCTTCCCAGACCAAATGAAGGATCTGAAAAGAGAGCGTAGGGAAGCATAGTAGGTAGAGGGTACCACTATTGGAAGTGTTTGTTGAAGGTATGTCAATTTAGGCATAATTAAGGACATCAGGATATTCTTTCTCCCAAACCATGAGAGGATAGGAATATCCAAGGAAGCTAGATCGGTCGTGATTTTCTTTAGAAGAGGAAGGTAATTTAGGTTAAAAAGTTGGCTGGGATCAGTACATAACTTTACTCCCAAATACGTTAAATGTGGGGAGGACCAATTAAAAGGCGAGTTTTGTACTAGATGTCTCTTTAGAGTGTTTGAGATGTCCGTGGAAATTATGAGTGATTTATTATGGTTGATTTTGAGGTTAGAATGGGAACCGAATTTTCTATATGTTTATAAATCTTAGGGAGTGCTGTGGCTGGGTTGTTTACCATTATTAGCATATCGGCTATTTTGCATTATTAGCATAGCGGCTATTTTGTGTTGCTGGTCCCCTAAGGCTATCCCCTGGATATCTCCGTCCAACCTAATAATCTGCAGTAGGGGTTCTAAAGTTAGAACAAAAAGGAGGGGCGACAAGGGGCAACCTTGTCAGGTTCCGTTACTTATTTGAAAGGGGGCTGACAAGGTGTCGTTAACTGTTACGGAGGCCAGGGGTAAAGCACTTTTATTAACAAAGTAAAGGATGTTAAGTACCCTGGCAGTGTTGTCTTTTCCTTCTCCCTAGCTTCTTCCTAGGTTCTTGATGAAACCTACTTGGTCTCTATGGATCAGGGTCGGAAGGATCTTAGCTAATCTGTTGGCCACGAATTTTGCTAAAAGCTTTAGGTCTATGTTGAGAAGGGAGATGGGTCTAAAATTGGAGCAAAGAGTGTGGTCTTTGCCTTCCTTCGGGATCACTGTGATGTGGGCTTTGGTCATATCCCTGGTAAGTGGGATACCCTGCAGAGTTGCATTAAAAATAGGCAGTAAGTGGGGAATTAATATTTCATGAAAAGTATTGTAATAAGGGATGGGAAGCCCATCCGGACCTGGGCATTTACCCTTGGGGGAATTTCTAATGACTTCCAAGAGTTCTTCTGGAGTGAAGGGGGTAGAGAGCTGTAGTCTATCTCGGTCCGTTAACTGCGGGAGACCCAGACCTTCTAAGAAGGACATGTGGTTAGGGGCAGTCTCTGGATCTTTAGTGGTCTGTTGTGAGGGGTGTAAGTTGTAAAGGGATTCATAAAAGTCTCTAAAAAGGGAGGCTATTCGGTCAGAGTCAAAGGTCAAAGGACCCTCTGGGGTTTTCATTTTATGCACATAATTATTAAGTTTCCTACGTTTGAGTCTTTGCTTCATGAATCTGGAAGTCTTATTATCATGCGCAAAAATTTTCTGTTGTGAATGCAGAAAATATTTCACAGATGAAGCATTTAGGAGATTTTTAAGAGAGGCCCTGCAGGCAGAAAGCTCTGTTAAATGAGACTGAAGTAAGGAACTTTTGTGTGTGCTTTCTAGAGAGCGTATTTTCTCATGCAAGTCGTCAATCTGCCTCAATCTCTCTTTTTTAATATGGGCTCCCAGACTTATGCAATGACCTCTGATGAAAGCCTTGTGGGTGTTTCAAATTATTTGCGGTGTAACGTCTGAAGTGCAGTTGGTAACAAAATAATCCTAAAAAACGGAGTTTCAGACGGGCTTTAGTGTCTAAGAGGCCTAAGAGTTGTTCATTAAGGTGCCAGTTCCTGATAGGACGGTGGTTTGGTGGGGTCAAGAAGGTTAGAAAGATTGGTGCATGGTCTGAGATGATAATAGACCCTATTTCCACCTCGGAGCAGTACTGGAGATGCTCCTTAGATATAAATAAATGGTCTAGGCGTTGATATGAGCCATGTACCTGGGAGAAGAAGGTTCTAATCCCTCACATCGGGGTGGAGAGTGCGCCAGACATCTACTAGGTGGTTCCTGGCTAGGTTATGTATCAGAGAGCGAAGGGCTTTCTGAGACTGAGCTGATTTTTGTGAAGAAGAATCCAGAAATGGATTCAGGATTAAATTGAAATCTCCTCCAAGGATGGTAATTCCCTCCCTGAAAGAGTCAGCTATTTGCAAGACATCAATCAGCCAACGTGTTTGATTAATGTTAGGAGCGTATATATATTTATAAAGGTGAACAGATGCTGTCGTATTGTGCCTTTTATCATAATATATCTACCATCTGAGTCACAGAGTTGGTCTGCTAGAAGGAAGGGGATTTTTTTATGGAAGCCTATGCTTACTCCCCTTGAATTAGATGTGGGGGAACCACTGTGAAACCAATTGGGGAATACGGAGAAGGAGAGATTGGGGAAATGGTTTATTTTAAAGTGAGGCTCCTGAAGAAAGGCAACATTCGCTTTGTCTCTCTTCAGGATCCCAAAAATGTGGCTCCTCTTTGAAGGAGAGTTACATCCCCTTACGTTAAATGAGGCTACTTTAAGGGCCATCATGAGGATTTCTAGAGGTGATGGTAGGCTGAGTTAACACCCTTATGACAAAGACATGCAAGGAGAGTTTCAGATAACACTTATCTCTTGCGAGCCGCCGGTACAGGAGAAAAACCCACTGCCTCAGACGAAAACAAAATGACCTGTTGAAGGACCTAGAAAAAAGGAACATAAGAAAAACAAAATAAACAAAGGTAACTTGTTAACAGGGGTGTAAAAGCGGCATGGTGATGCCAAAAGAGGACTGGAGGGGGAAAATGGTTTGTCACAGGTAAGTGACAGCCACTTTACAAGAAGAGTAGGTAAGGAGGCCTAAGTTGGCGTGTAGAAGGCGAAGATTAATTGAGGGCCTTGGACGGACTAGTAAGGGTCTATAAGAATATAAGTAGAAAGACACGAGGGGAGGGAGGGGATGGTGGAGGAGAGGGGGGATTGGAAAAGACAGGGGGGATTATCAGGGGATAGGGAGGAGTGAGGGTGAAAGGGAAATGGAGAGAATGATATGCTAGAGCTATTCTCATTTTGAGGAAAATCAGAGTAAGGGTCAAAGGTTAACCTATCAGGCTGGGATACAATAGGAAGGGACGTTGTAGTAGGCCCAGGGGAGTAAGGGATGTATCTGTTTCCTGCGGGGACATTTAGGACAAGGAAAATATACAGACATCTGCGTGATAGATCTGAGGATGGTTGGAGAACAGTCTCTTATGTGGAAACATAAAGTGGTTGAGTGAGTTGCTTCGAGGGCATCTTTCATGGAGCTGGAGTCGTCCGCAGGAGGATATGAATGAAAATATTCGGAGGGTCTTGTTTTTATTTATTTTTTATTTTCAAAAGCTTTATTTTTAAAAGCAGGAGTACAGAGAAAGGTAGGCGCAAAGGAGGGTGATGACAGACCTCCATGCACTAACAATTGAGTTAACAAATCAACAATAGTATGATGTGTTAAAGATCACAAGGCAATTGAGAGACACTACAAAAAATTGCATAGAGTAATATTGTGTTAAAATAGAATCCGGTATTTCGGGCGAATGTCCAAATTCCAAGAGAGAGAGTCCATTTCTGGTCTATGTTACGATATCCATACATGTACCTACTTATAATGTAATATAACTATGTAGCGGTTAAAGGGACTAAAGAAGACCCCAGAAGAAGAGTAAACCTCAACAAGCTATCAATCCTTAAGTCCTCTATAAGCTTCCCATGCAAACCAAGTGGCCCTAAATTTACTAATAGATCTACATTCCCAATTAGAAATTTCCTCGAGCCTATATATCTGATCCACTCTGGAACACCATTTTTCGATAGGAGGGGTATCAGGCGATAGCCAGTGGAGTGGAATTGAAAATCTAGCTGCATTAATTAACTGTCTATAAAGGCCTAAATTTGGGATCTTCTTAGTTGTGTGGTATAAATTTAACAGGGCCAACTCCGGCTGAGGGATGAAAGAGGTTCCACATATTTGGTTGCAGATCTCAAATATCTGTTTCCACCACTCTCTCAGGGGGGGACAATCCCACCATATGTGTAGAAAGGAGCCTCTAGACTTGGAGCATCTCCAACATGTGTCTGAAGCAGACGTTGAGTATAAGCATGTCTTATCTGGAGTTTTATACCATCTAGCAGTTTTCCTGTATTCTGACACATCTTGAAGCTTTGTGTGGGGAAGTCAATATTTGGACTATGTCTTGTCTAGAAAACGTTCTCTTCAGATCCCTCTCCCCAGAGTCTAATGAACGCCGGGGGAAAGACAGCATCAGGAGATCTTAGTTTATCATAAAGTTGGGAAATTAATTTGGTTGTGGTCTGGGTACACTCAAGAAGACTTTCCAGCCAAACTTGCGGACGGGAAAAGTCTTGAGGGTTGATGTTTTGTTGGAGGTATGAACATATAAATAGTAAAGGAGAGGCATTTGTGTGAAGATAATTAAGCTTGGTCCTCAGATCTTCTAAGGAGTACGAGTGGGAGTCCGTCAGTATGTCTCTAACTGGGGTTGTGGAGTTTTTAATTGATCCTACTACGCTATCTAACATTGCTTTAGGGGCGACATTCATGATGTCTCTGATTTGTAAGGTTATCGAGGGGAAAGGTACATAATGTTGTGTATCTTTGAGCCCTCTCCAAACAGCAAAGGTGGCTCTCATTACGGAAGATGCTAGTGGGGGTAAGGTTTGGACTGTTTTATGGCCTAACAAAAAGGCTCTAAAAATGCAGCCCAGTAGCGCTTGTTCCATGGAGACCCACGACTTGTGGGGAGGTTCCCTCAACCAGTCTATTGCTCTAGTTAGAAGAATCGCTTTCCCATATAGTTCTGGGTCAGGGAGGGCAATACCCCCCCACTTTTTTGCTCTGTTCAGAGACTTATACGAAAGTCTAGGTCTCTTGTTAAGCCAAATGAATGAGCTAAAAAGAGATCTCACTTTTTTTATAGAAAGGGGAGGGAACCTGTTGTAAATATGTTAACTTAGGAAGTATTAGTGAGGCCAAGATGTTCTTCCTCCCAAACCATGATAATATTGGAATATCCAGGTCGTTGATTAGTTTAGTAATGTCCTTTAGCAGGGGATTGCAATTCAAATTGAACTATTGAGATGGGTCAGTACTGATCTTGACCCCGAGGTATGTCAGGAAAGGGGCTGTCCAGTTGTAGGGGGATGCCTGGGCTAACTTTTGTTTTGTCAAAGCAGATAAGCCTGAGCAGATGATAAGCGATTTGCTGTGATTAACTTTAAAGTTGGAGCAAAGTCCATAGTTTTCCAAATGTTGGTAAGTCCTTGGAAGCGCGGATTCTGGGTTGCTAATCATAACAAGCATATCATCAGCAAATGCTGCTGTCTTATGTTCCTGGTCACCAAGTGTGATACCTTTAATGGCGATGTCATTCCTAATAGTTTGTAGGAGGGTCTCTAGCGTCAAAACAAATAAAAGGGGGGATAGGGGACAGCCCTGTCTAGTGCCATTCCTAATGCTGAATGGGGATGAAATTGATGTTAACTGAAATAGAGGCGGAGGCATTAGTGTACATGAAAGAACCTGTTTCATGAAGGACCAGTTAACTCTTTCAAAGGCTTTTTCAGCATCTGTACTGAGTAGAACCACAGGGAGTGATTTTTTATTGACATAATGCAAAATGTTTAGGACTCTAGCCGTATTATCTTTACCTTCTCTGCCTTTGATAAAGCCCACTTGGTCCCTATGAATAATTGAAGGGAGGATTTTTGCTAGTCTATTTGATAACATTTTGGCTAGAAATTTTAAGTCAATGTTAAGAAGGGAGATGGGTCTGAAATTTGGGCATTGGGTGTGGTCTTTGCCTTCCTTCGGAATAAGGATTATATGGGCCTTGGTCATATCTGCCGAGAGGGGATTGTTTGATAGGGCCACATTATAGATCGGAAGTAGATCAGGGATGAAGGTGTCTAGGAAGGTTAAATAGTAGAGAGTGGGAAGGCCATCAGGGCCTGGGCTTTTTCCTTTGGGGGACTGTCTTATGACCTCAACTAGCTCCTCCTTGGTAAATGGGACTTGGAGAGATAGTTTAATCTCTTCTGATAAGTTTGAGAGTGTTAAATCCTTTAAGAAAGAGTTACCTGGGTTACATTTTTGAGTGGTGTTAATGGGCTTTTGAGAGGGGTCAATATTGTATAAGGCCTCATAGAAGTCTCTAAATTGAGACGCAATTTTTCTGGGATCAAATATCCAGGAGCCTGAGGCGTCTTTTAGTTTATGGACGTAATTATCTTGTTTTCTTTTTTTAATTCTCTGGGTGACAAATTTCAACACTTTATTGCCATGTGCAAATATCTTTTGTTGGGAGTGTAGATAATATTTGGCCGAGGCTGTATTTAGTAAATTTTTGAGGGAGAATCTAAGGGTACTAAGTTCCACTAAATGTGAACTGAGAAGCGAGCGTTTATGTAAACCTTCTAAATATTTGATCTATTTAAGTAGGGAATCCATTTGTTTTTCTCTTTTTCTTTTGATGTATGAGCTTAAGCTTATACATTGGCCTCTAATGAAAGCCTTATGGGCATCCCAGAGAGTTTGCGGCAAGATATCTTGGGTTTTATTCAAGGTGAAATATTCCTCTAACAGCAGATGAATACGATCCTTTGTCTCTGGGATCCTCAGTAGGGATTCATTTAACCGCCAAGGTTTGTTGTATTCCCTTGGTTGAGGTGCAGAGACAGATAGATAAATCGGGGCATGGTCTGACCATAAAATAAAGCCAACGTCTGCCTCAGTACATAGCCCGATATGGTTTTTAGTAATAAACAGGTAATACAAGCGTTGGTACGAGTTGTGGGCCGAAGAGTAGAAGGTATACTCAGTAGCATCTGGGTGGAGAGTTCGCCAAGTATCCACTAGGTGAAAGTTCCACAAACTGGAGATAAGGGAACTAAGAGCTTTTTTGGGAATGTACTGACTTATGTGAGGAGGTGTCGATTAAGGGGTTTATTGCTACATTAAAGTCACCACCAAATAATGTGATACCTTCCTGAAAGGGCTTTGCCAAGGATAAGACTTTTTTGAGCCAAAGAGTTTGCTTAAAATTAGGGGCATACATGTTAATAAATGTGTATGCTTGTGAGCCTAATTTTCCTTTGATCATTAGATATCTACCTCCAGGGTCTATGAGCTGGTCGCTAAATAAGAAGGGGACGTTTCTATTAAATCCAATGCTCACTCCTTTCGAGTTAGAGGAGGGGGATCCACAGTGGAACCATTGGGAGTATTGCTAGAAGGAGAGGTTGGGAAATCTATTCAGTTTAGGTGAGTTTCTTGGAGGAATAAGACATTGTCTTTATCTCTCCTCAACACCCCAAATATATGGCATCTCTTGGAAGGCGAGTTAAAACCATGGACATTATATGATGCTATCTGTAAGTCCGCCATTGGGGGTGTGGAGGAGAGCTAATCCGTCTAAATTGGCTGGCAATGTATGAAGTAGTGTCAAAAAGGAAGTCAGGTGAATACCTGACCAGGATATAATGCAAGATGGTTTATGCTGGAATTGGTGCGGCTTAATTCTCTCATGGACTCTCTCTTGTGATCTAAA
The DNA here is from genome assembly GCF_905171765.1 of Bufo bufo. Lineage (NCBI taxonomy): Eukaryota > Metazoa > Chordata > Amphibia > Anura > Bufonidae > Bufo > Bufo bufo. Next base: position 471,087,124 of record NC_053391.1, read on the forward strand.
ATCATACATAACAAAAAAAAAACACATAAATAACACAAGCAGAAAAATGAACAGGATCATTAATCACATTGTAGGGGGGAGAACAGGATCCACTCATTTAGGAAACCTGTCCCTATCGAAAAAGAAAGTAGCTGAGAGTAGGGATTGTCCCCAAGGTGGAGACCCCCACCTCCAGGTACCCGGCCATGTAGATTTGACCACTAATATAGCATAAGTGATCAAGACTACAATGCTACCTGGAAGTCAGACTGAGTGGGAAACTGATTGACATTTGGTAGGATGACATAATATATTATTTGCCACCAATAGCTTGGAGGGTAGGTAGGGAAAGAGGAGAAGGGACTATGGGGGGGACGAGTGGGTATGGCTAGGATGGGGGAGGGGGGCGACAAAATGTGGGGGGGGAGATGGAAAGGGTAGTGGCAAGAAAGCTATATCAGATCTAAGTCAGACATTATGTCAGAGAGCAGTAATAACTTTAAAGTTGAGGAAACTTTACATTAAAACGGTAAATTAGGGGTTAATAAATGAAAAGTGCCAGTCCTGTTTGACCTAAGCATAGCCAAATTCTGGGCCTTGAAACAATTAACAAAACCCAACCAGGTGAGAGACTAGAGAGAAAAAATCGAAAGCTTGAACTATCTAACATTACTACCAATCTCTTGGCACTCAGATGCAGGTCGCAGCTTGGATCAGGAACATGAACGACCTGTGAAGATAAAGGGGTGACCCGTTTCGAGGGTCAGAAGTAATCAGCGTTGATCCTCCTAGGGGTTAAAGGAGAGTTCTTCCTCTTCTGGCGTTGGGTTTTTGGTGTTCTTTTGGTCTCAAATGGGGTAGAATACTGGATCGCTGGGAGCACTATTAGATCTTGTATTCTGTCCCAGTTATCAATCTTCAAAGGTTGTATCTCCAAATGATCGAACACCTGGTTTAAATCAGCATGCGAATGGATGTTGTGCCTCCGGCCATTCATGGCAAAAGAGAGACAGAACGGAAAGGTCCAGCGGTATGGGACTTTTTGGGTCCTGAGCCAGTCCGTCAAAGGTTTGAGAGTCTTGCGTTTCTTTAGAGTCACTGGTGCCAGATCTTGATAGATGTTAATGGGTGACCCGTTATAGTTGATGTCAGCGGCATTACGGGATTTAAAGAGAACCGCCTCCTTGTCTTGATAGTTAAGAAAGCGGCAAATTATGTCCCTTGTTGGATCCGAAGCATTGGGTTGGGGCCGCAGAGCCCTTTCAAGAATAACTTGTGTGGGATACTCCGGACCTAATAAATCCGTGCAGATGGCTAAGATCGCGGACGGGACTTCTGACGCGGTGATAGATTCAAGTATGCCCCAAAAATGGAGGTTGTTCCTCCTTCCACGCTTTTCTTGATCTTCAAGTGCCATATGCATCGCGTTTAGATGATCTTGGCATTTTTTGATGCTGTCTGCGGCCGCCATTTGCCACTCTTGCATGGCGGTTTGGGCATTTTCCAGCGTTTCCACTCTGCCTCCTATGTGTCTCACATCTTGTCTGAGGGAGGCCAACTCATGGGCGACTGGTTCGAGGGCTTTTGACAGCGTTTATTTAAGGAATTTCCTCGAAATCGGAAGGCTCTGTGAGCCTCTTGTTTCTTCGGTATCGCTGTCAGCGTCTGATGCCTCATGTTCGCTCATAGTAGCCTCAGCTTGAGGAGCGGGCGCCATCTTAGATTCTCTAGCGGCGCATATCGCCGCCGCTTTTTTAATGAATTTATCCATTTCTCCTCTCCAGGAGCGTTCTTTTGGTGGCGGGTGGTTTCCCCAAGCTTTGGGTTCCCGATTTTCACCATGGCTTGCCGGGTGTGCTAGCGTAAGCTAGGTAGGGAGAGACTCTGTGTAACGGAGCTCAAGCGCTTGCGACCATTCCCTTCCGGCGCTAGCTCCGCCCCCCCTCGGAGGATCTTCTTGATGGCTCAGTGATCCTCTGAGGTAATGCGCCTTCGAGTAAGAGGTTGGTTTCTTCTTTTTTGACGGCGGGACCTCGGGGTGTCTCTGGATTCAAAGGGGGTATTTTTATATATCTCCGGCAGCACCGCCAGATCCTGAACTAAGTCCCAATCTTCTATAACCAGAGGTGGAATGTCCAGTAAATCGTATATTGGGCCCAGGTCAGAATGGGCTTTGATGTTAATTCTTCTCCCGTTAATTGAAAAAGATAATCCAAACGGAAAGTTCCATCTATATAAGATTTTGCGATTTCTAACCCAGTCTGTTAAGGGCTTTAGAGCTTTCCTTTTTTGGAGGGTGATAGGGGCCAGATCTTGAAAAACGTTAATGGCCACTCCTTTGAACTTCACCACTTCAAGTCTACGAGCTTTATTCAGGACAGCTTCCTTGTCCTGGAAGTGTAGGAAGCAGCAAATGATGTCCCTGGGAGGATCATTAGCGCCTGGTTTCGGGCAGAGAGCGCGGTGGGCCCTTTCGATAAATAGTGGATCGAGGCAATCCGGACCTAAGAGATCTGAACAGATGGTTCTGACAATGTCAGATATCTCACGCGGGGAGTCTGACTCAGGAACGCCTCTGAACCTTAAGTTATTTCTCCTACCACGGTTTTCTTGGTCCTCTAGGGAATTGTAAACTGCATTGAGGTGGGTCTGGCATTTCTGTATGCTTGAGGAGGATGCGGCTTAAAAATCTAGCATGGCAGCCTGTGTCTCCTCTAGGGCTTCAACTCTGCCTCCCACGTGTCTAATGTCCTCTCTCAGAGAAGAGATCTCACCTACCAGAGGATCCATAGCTTTCTGGAGGGCCAAGTCCAGGTATTTCCTTGATATCGGTAGATATTTGCGGCTTTTGGCACCATCGGTGTCGCTTGTCTCATCTTGTGCGTCTGGGTCCCGTTCTTCTGTCTCCCTGCAGGGAACCGGTGCCATCTTGGGTTCCTTAGCTACGCATATAGCGGCTGCTTTTTTGATAAAGCGGTCCATGTCTCCGCTATTTGTGGAGGTCTTGTGGTGCTGGGACGAGTCCCCCGTCTTTTGCTGACCAATTTTGCCCATTCTTTAGTCCGGGATGTGAAGTGAGCTGTTGTAAAGTAGCGTCTTCCTCACAGAGCTCAGACACACACGTCCATGTCGGTCTGGCGCTGGCTCCGCCCCCCAGCAGGTAATATTTGAATGTATCCGTATGGTGGGCCCCATAATAAATTTTACTGATGCGCCCTAGGCACCCCAATCCGACACTGATGCAGTCACAGTGATCTACAGTGCCATAGCGCACCAGCAGATAAAAATACAACCTAATGCTTTTATATGTCGGGTTACAGTTAAGGGCAAAAGTTTAAACATGATCTGCCCCTAATAAGGGATAATTTTTTTGAAGGTTTCTGCATTTATCCATAACTATATATGTCAGTGTCACTCTGACATTATTTGCTATTAATGTCATTGCATTAAAGAGCTTAAAACAATTAAAAAGAAATGACGAAAAGATGTTAAAAAATCTGAGAAGACCAAGAGTGTGATGAATTTGCAGGCCAATTGAAGCATATTTGATCTGTGTAGAATTGATTTGGACACAATTTTTTATTTTTTTTACAAAAGTTGGCAAATCTGACATCTCTAGTCTCTATGCTTTTGTTGAATGTAAAAGTATTGCATTGTATGGGGTCTAGATTTCGGAAGATGGAACACTGATCCAAGGATTTATTGCAACTACATATTTAGAGACGGGAAGGAATTTTTCTTTCTTGAAAGGACAATTAGCATTTACCTCATAGGCTTTTTTTGCCTTTATCTAGATCAACACTATAGGATAATAGGTTGGATTTAAATGAACCTGTGTCTAGTTCCAACCTTAACAACTATTTAACTATGTACTGAAAAGATTTTGCACAACAATCATAGCATACTGGGAATTTTCAAATCTACAGAATCCTCATCCTGTAGTGAAAATGACACATATGTTTATCATGGTTTTCACCCTTTGCATTCGAAAGATGAAATCCATAGCCAATCGCACATACATATATGCAGGGGTGCACCTAGCCTTTATGCTGCCTGAGGCGAAAACTGAAAGGGTGCCCCAACTCCCTAATGCCAATTTCTTAACTAAACCCCTTCCCTTCAGCCCATGGCCCTTCGGCTGCCCCCCTCTTGCCCCTACCTGGTGCTGCCTGAGGCCTCACCTGGCCTCATTGGTGGTGCACCCCTGCATATATGTAGATTTTGCAGAAAATTTGAGGCTGATTGCCGTGGTCATGTTTGACCATGGCAACTGAAGGGTTTTTCTGAGGACATCATAAGAAAAGTTGTTGATGCTCATAAGCAATAATCAAGTTTTTTTTGTGGAGTGAAGGTATAGTGTTAAATATTATAATGTTTATATATAATGGTGCTTGAAAGTTTATGAAATCTTCAGAAATTTCTATATTTCTGCATACATTTGACCTGATTGATTAAAAATTATCCAAAATAAAGTCTGTAAGTGGCAAAAGTATGTGAACATTTGTATTCAGTATCTGATGTGACCTGCTTGTGCAACAATAACTGCAACTAATCATTTCTGGTAATTGTTGATTAATCCTGAATATTAGCTTGGAAGAATTCTAGCCCATTCCTCCATGCAAAACAGCTTCAACTCTGTTATGCTGGTGGGTTTCCCCCATGAACGGTTCTCTTTAGGTCATTACACAGCATTTCACTAATATAGTGTTTGAGAAATTCTGTGTAATTTTCTATGTTCCATAAGGTATGCTCCCTTCCATGCCAAGTCTTTTGTCCTGTCCGCAGAGAGGTATTGTCCATAAAATGGCTGCTGATGGAGGGCCATGTTACCAAGCAAGTCCATGCGATGTCTTCTCCATTCAAAGGCATGACACCTGTCATCTACACTTGCACAGTTAGGAGTTTAGTGCAGATGTAGTTTCTTAGAATGGATTAGGTTGAATGATGTGTCTGGTCACATGACCTTTCATCAGTGGCCATCTTATGGACAACATCTCTATGCAAACAAATCAAAAGATTTGCCTACCAGGGGGCATGGCTTATGAAATGTAGGAAATGACAAGGAGCATAAACAAAGGTTATATCAGTAAGTTTATAGTCATCTTATCTATACATTGGTCACAAGTAGCCAGAAAGTGTCCAACCCCTTTAACTTTATTTGTTTTAACCATTCTTTGGTAGAACGACTTGTATGTTTAGGTGTCAGGATAATGGCTACTGTCATACTCAAACAGGGATAGTGCAGCCCTACAACTTCCCGGAACCACTATCCCTACCTACTTGCATGATCATCCAAGGCAATAACCCACAATTAGACAACAGTCTCTATACTGCAATACGTGAAGGGTGACACACAAACAGGGAGAAACAAACACTAAAAGTGTCGTCGTAAGGAAAAAGTGTCAAATGGCAGTCGGTTGATACAGGACAAGTAATGTCAGAGGCAAACGAGAAAACCAAAACACGCAAAAGAGTCAGAACCAGGAGATCAATACAATGCCAGAACGTCAGAAGCCAAATGCCAGGGGAGTCTTTTATAATGCAAGGAACCAGTAGAGCGAACAGGAGGACAATAAATTCACTGGTACCTGCAGTCTTTTATAGCAGAAGAATGAAGCTTACATGTGTATGTCAGTAAGCCAGGTGGAGCTGTCGCCCATGTGCCCTAACGTTTTTGAGCCCGTGCACACCTCTTCATTGTCCCGGGGCTCTGACATCAGTGAGGGCTACCCTGTAATCCTGGTTCCACCAGCAACCAGATGCTACTGGGAGGCACCAGGAGGCAGCAGGGGGAACCATAATATTAGGGTTATTGTCTTGCTGCATGACCCATATTGTCTTGAAATTCAACTTGGAGATATTCTGACTTTCTTCTGACTGTTCCATCAATGATAGCAAGCTGCCTATGCCCATATGCAGCATGCCCTAACCATGATACTACCATTACCATGTTTCACAGATATGATAAAGTTTTTATTCTGGAATGAAGTGCTTTTCTTTCTCCAAACAGAACACTTTTTATTTCAACCAAAAAGTTATATTTTGGTCTCATCTGTCCACAAACCATTGTTCCAATAGCCTTCTGGCTTGTCCATGTGATCTGTAGACAAGCAGCAATGTTATTTTTGGTGAGCAGATGCCTTCTCCTTGAACTGTTGCCATGCACAACATTACTGCTCAGTATTCTCCTGTTGGTGAACTCATGAACATTAACATTTGTGAATGTGAGAACCGCTTTTAGTTAGTTAAAGGTTACCTTGGGTTCCTTTGTCACCTTGCAGACTATTACACGCCTTGCCCTTGGTGTGATATTTGTAGGTCAACCACTCCTTAGGAAGGTTAATACTGGTTTTACACTTAATACTGGTTTTACCTCATTTTGTACACAGTCTGTCTGACTATCGATTGTTGAAGTCCAAACTCTTTAGAAATGGTTTTGTAAAGAATTCCAGCCTGATAAGCATCAACAAATTTTCCTCTGATGACCTCGAAATCTGCTTTGTTCATGCAATGATACACTTCCACAAGTGTGTTTTAAAGATCGCACTTTCATAGATCCTTGTTCTTTAATACCTTCCCGACCAGTTCTGTACATGTATGGCGCTGGCTGGGACTTTAACCCTAAGTTCACACTTGCGCATTTTACAGCGCGTTCGAACGCGCTGTAAAACGCATAATCGATGCAAACCAATGCTTCCCTATGGGACTGGTTCACATTTTCGCGTTTTACAGCGCGTTCGAACGCGCTGAAAAACGCCCGACGCATAAACAAGTTCTTGAGCTTCTTTGAGGCGTTTTGTGGCGCGTTTGCGGCCATAGGACACTGCTGTCAATCACACAAACGCGCGTAATACGCGCGTTGACTATGGACAAAAACGCGCGACAAAAACGCGCGTTAAACGCGCATATCAAATACGCTTAGGTCTGAACCCAGTGTAAAGATGTTTTAAACATCTGCACTAAACTCCTAACTTTAAAGAGTTTAATACAGCAAGCACCCAGGAATAATGTCCAAGAGCGGTGGTAATGCTGATCATGGACATTTAACTCTTCAGAGCCTGTAATCAAATGTGACCAAGTAATCTTTACAAGCAAAACTTCCGGAAGCACGCTATAAAAAAAGTTTAAAAAAAAATGAAATAAATGTTTTAAAAAAAATATATATAAAAATTCAAATAACCCCACTTTCCCAAAAATGAAAAAAAAAAAAAACATAATAAAAAATATACATCATGGGTATTGCCACATATGAAAATGCCCGTACTATTAAAATATTCAAATATTTATCCCATATAGAATAGGGCGAAATGGCAAAAAAAGTCTAAATAGCTGATTCACCTTTTTTGGTCACTTCACTTCCCAACAAAAAGTTTTATAAAAAAAGTTATAGGGGTCAGAATATGACAACAAAAAGAAAAATATATTTTTTTCAAGATTTTTTTCAGTATTAAAAACGTAGGAAAAACTATACAAACGTAATATCGCTGTAATCATGCTAACCTGGAAAATGAAAATAACTGCTCATTTTTATCATATTAGGAACTCCATAAAAACAAAACCTATAAAACTGTTGCAGAATTGTATTTTTTTTTCAATTTCACCCCATTTGGAATTTTTTTCCAGCTCCCCACTACATCATATGCAATGATAAATGGGAGTGGAATTAGAAAGTGCAACTTGTCCTGCAAAAATAAGCCCTCCTATGGCTATGTGAGCAGAAAAAAAAAAATGGTATGGCCTCGGAAAGGCAGAGAGTGAAAAACGAAAAAAAAACTGCGGGCTGAAAGGGTTAAATAAAACAAGTCATCTACTCTAACTACCTGATTGTAATCTAATTGATTGAAAACAACTGTAATTTCACCTTCAAATTATCTGCCAATCCTAAGGCCTCTTTCACACAGGCGTTGCGGGAAAAGGTGCGGGTGCAATGCAGGAACATGCACGATTTTTCTGCGCGAGTGCAAAACATTGTAATGCATTTTACACACGCGTGAGAAAAATCAGCATGTTTGGTACCCAAACCCGAACTTCTTCACAGAAGTTCGGGCTTGGGATCGGTGTTCTGTAGATTGTATTATTTTCCCTTATAACATGGTTGTAAGGGAAAATAATAGCATTCTGAATACAGAATGCATAGTACAATAGCGCTGGAGGGGTTAAAAAATAATAATAATTTAACTCACCTTAATCTACTTGATCGTGCAGCCCGGCTTCTATTCTGTCTTCTTCTTTGCTGTGTGCAGGAAAAGGACCTGTGGTGACGTCACTCCCGTCATCACATGGTACGTCACATGATCTTTTACCATGGTGATGGATCATGTGATGACTGGAGTGACATCACACTGCACACTGCAAAGAAGAAGACAGAAGAGAAGCCGGGCTGCGCGATCAAGTGGATTAAGGTGAGTTCAAAAATTTTTTATTTTTGTTTTAACCCCTCCAGCGCTATTGTACTATGCATTCTGTATTCAGAATGCTATTATTTTCCCTTATAACCATGTTATAAGGGAAAATAATAATGATCGGGTCTCCATCCCGATAGTCTCCTAGCAACCGTGCGTGAAAATCGCACCGCATCCGCACTTGCTTGCGGATGCTTGCGATTTTCACGCAGCCCCATTCACTTCTATGGGGCCTGCGTTGCGTGGAAAATGTACAATATAGAGCATGCTGCGATTTTCTTGCAACGCACAAGTGATGCGTGAAAATCACCGCTAGTGTGCACAGCCCCATAGAAATTAATGGGTCAGGATTCAGTGCGGGTGCAATGCGTTCACATCACGCATTGCACCCACGCGGAATACTCGCCCGTGTGAGAGGGGCCTAAAGGTTAACATACTTTTGTCACTCTCAGACATGTGATATTGGATTATTTTCCTGAATAAATAAATTAAATTTTTGACTTGCTTGTTTCATTAGGTTATCTTTATCTACTTTTATGACTTGTGTGAAAATTCTGAAGGGTTCACAAACTTTCAAGCACCACTGTACTATATTAACGTGCAACAAAATTTTTTAGCATATATTTATTCTAGTGTGCATGTCATATAAATATAAAAATCTCTATTTCTTCATACTTTTCGAATTTAATATTTTATTGAATTTCATGCAGAAAAATTGAATGCTTGTACATTAGACTTTTGCAATTTCAATCCCAGATATATTATAGCAATACTAAAGCAATCAAGTACAATTATTATCTTAAATTTTAGTAGTTTCAAGAAAAAGTAATCAGAATAAACTCACAGAATGACTTGGTTAATAACAGAAGGCTGGACATTTGTCATTGTGAATTAGAGGAAGTAAGAAGCAAGCAATGACAGAAGGACCATAAACAAATAAGTCCTCATAACATCTGTAGGTTTATTACAAGATGAATCAACAGGAATAAAAAATGTAATATGATTCTTAAGACATGGCAGTACCATAAGGAAAGAAAATGCAGGAGCACTGGAAAAAGACTGATGTAAAGTTTTAACTCCTTAAAGGAGTTGTCCACTTAAAAGAAAAAAAAAGAAAATAAGCTCTCAGCCTGCTGTACCTGTGGGGCAATCTATACTCATCTGCTCTCCACTACTTCCTTCTAATTTTAACTCTCATCACTGTTTTTCTGGTTCCTGTCTGTCAATTTCTGAACGGACAGGGTCATATGCTCTGTTGTAGCCAATGACTAGCCTCAGCTTTGACGTGTCACCAAGCAGCACTCCACTGTTGGGTCACATGTTGCTTGAGGATACATTCCTGCTGGGGCCAGTCATTAACTGCAGCAGTGCATGGACGGTGTCCATGCAGCTATTGACAGGCGGGGACCAGAAGACCAATGAAGGAAGAGAGGGAGTCTGAATAAAGCAACAACAAGCAGATGACTATTTAATTCTCCACAAGTACAACAGGCTGGGGGGAAGGGTGGCAAAGAAAAACAAAACTGGACAACTTTTTTTTAATTTTTAAGGACTAAGTCAATTTGGTATTAAAGTGTAACTGTCATTTAAAAAAAAAATTGACATTTCGAAGTGACACAACAAAAGTTTTGATTAGTGGGGCGTGGGGGTTGGCCCTGCTTGGCTCTCAGGCTAACAGGTAGTCTAGATCAGCCAATAAGAGGGTAACTGTAACGGTCACGTCCACACACACACAGGGGGAAGGATAGTGACCACTGTTCTCCACCCTCACCCCTGGCCCTGCCTACTTGCCTCACAAGTCCTGATGGCAGGGGACAACTGGACGACAGTCCCTAACTTAGGATACGTGCAGGGAAGACAGACAAGACAAAATACGGAACATGAACGGACCGGGTCAGAACCAAGAGAGCTACGCAGTACAAAGGGTTAAGCAAAGAATGGTCAGGAGAAGCCGGGGTCAAATACCAGGAGAGTAGAGAAGTACAAGAGGAGTCCTAAGAGAGTAGTCAGGTGGGAGCCGAGGTCACAATACCAGGACGGATGCGCAGTACAGGAGGAGCAGACAAAGGATCGTCAGGGAACGGAATCAGGTGAGTATTCAGTAGTCCAACAAATAGCCAGGCAGGCTGCCTGTATTTATAGTGGGGAGTGAGGGTCATGTGACGTGGCCAGCGTCACATGACCGACAGACCAACCAGTTGAGCACCGAGTGATCAGCTCGGCGCTCAAGGCAGACTTAGGAGCAGGGAGCCACCCAGCAGTAAAGCCGCCCTGGGAATGAGGTCAAACACAGATCCACATTTCCAAAGCTAAGCAACAGGTCTGCGGGTAATGGGGGACCGAGTGCACCTTTGGAACCCCGTTACAGTACCCCCCCTTTTACAAGGGGCCACCGGACCCAAGACTTCAGGCGATGGCTTTTCAGGGTGTTCTAAATGAAATTTACGAACCAGCCTAGGAGCATGAACCTCCATGGCAGGTACCCAAGATCTCTCTTCAAGTCCATACCCCTTCCAGTGAATCAGGTACTGCAAGGAGTTACGCACCTTCCTGACATCCACTATTTTAGACACAACATACTCAACAGCATCATTAACAAGAACCGGCGGAGGCGAGGCTTTCGATGGTACTACCGGTTCAAAATATTTTTTAAGTAGAGATTTATGGAGCACATTATGAATGTGGAATGACTCGGGCAGCTCCAACCTAAATGATACCGGGTTAATCACCTCCGTGATCTTATATGGTCCAATAAAACAAGGAGCAAATCTTCTAGAAGCTACCTTGAGAGATAGATTCTTGGAGGACAACCATACCTTATCCCCAATCTGAAAATTGACCCCCCTTGAATGTCTCCTATCGGCCTTGAGTTTTTGAGAACTTTGAGCCTTTTCTAGGTTCGATTGAACCCGGGCCCAAACTGTGCACAGTTCGGAGGAGAGTTTATCAGCTTCAGGGTTAGAGGACGACCCAGAATGAAAACGGGGATGAAAACCATGGTTACAAAAGAAAGGGGAGACCCAAGCAGAAGAATTGACACGGTTATTCAAAGCAAATTCAGCCAACGTAAGGAATTTCACCCATAATTGCTGGTCATCAGCAACATACAACCTCAGGAATTGTTCCACAGACTGATTAAGGCGTTCAGTCTGCCCATTACTCTCAGGGTGGTAGGCAGAGGAAAAAGACAATGAAATTTTACATTTTTGACAGAAGGCCCTCCAGAATTTGGACACAAACTGCACACACCTGTCAGAAACAATATTTTCCGGGATGCCATGTAAACGAACAATCTCTCTCACAAAAATAGACGCCAGGGTCTAAAGTTTAGACAGGGGAATGAAATGAACCATCTTGTTAAACCTATCGACCACTACCCAAACCACAGTCTTACCCTCCGCCAGCGGTAGGTCAGTTATAAAGTCCATCGAGATATGGGACCAGGGTCTACTGGGAATGGGTAGGGGTCGTAGGTTACCAGCAGGGCGAGTCCTAGGTGTCTTAGACCTGGCACAAACCTCACAGGCTGACACGTAGGACTTGACATCCCTGGTCAGAGTGGGCCACCAATAAGATCTAGAAACCAGATCCTTAGTGCCCTCAACACCCGGATGTCCACAAAAGGCAGAATCGTGACACTCACCCAACAGCTGGAGACAAAATTGTACGGGAACAAACAACTTATCTGTTGGGGTGGATGCCGGTGCCAGATGTTGTTCAGCCTTAATGCGAGCTGAGATATTCTGGGTTAGAGCCGCTAAGATGTTTGCTAGTAGGATGGATTCAGGCGGCGTCTCAGTGGGTTGAAAAGCATGGAAGCTCCGAGATAATGCGTCTGCCTTCACATTTTTACTTCCCGGCCTGAACGTAATATCAAAACGGGTAAAAAACAGAGCCCATCGGGCCAGTCGGGGATTCAACCTCTTAGCAGACTCGAGAAACATTAGGTTTTTATGATCAGTGACAACAGTTACTCGATGCCTTGCCCCCTTCAAAAAATGCCTCCACTCCTCAAATGCCCATTTAATAGCCAGCAGCTCCCTATTCCCTATGTCGTAGTTTCTCTCCGTGGGAGAGAATTTCCTAGAGAAGAAGGCACACGGTCTCAGGTTAGTGAGGCTAGCAGGACCTTGTGAAAGGACTGCTCCTGCGCCGTCCTCGGACGCATCCATCTCCACAATAAAGGGTCTCTCCTGATCAGGCTGGATCAGAATGGGAGCGCTACTAAATGCCTTTTTTTAATGTTTCAAATGAAGAAATGGCCTTGGTAGACCAATTCTCCAAATCCGACCCTTTCTTAGTAAGGTCGGTCAATGGCTTAGCAATTACAGAAAAATTCATGATAAATTTACGGTAGTAATTAGCGAAACACAAAAACCGTTGTAAAGCCTTTAAGGATGAAGGCCTTACCCATTCCTTAATTGCTAAAACCTTACCAGGATTAGAGTTGAGCGAACACCTGGATGTTCGGGTTCGAGAAGTTCGGCCGAACTTCACGGAAATGTTCGGGTTCGGGATCCGAACCCGAACCGAACTTCGTCCCGAACCCGAACCCCATTAAAGTCAAAGGGGACCCGAACTTTTGGGCACTAAAAAGGCTGTAAAACAGGCCAGGAAAGAGCTAGAGGGCTGCAAAAGGCAGCAACATGTAGGTAAATCCCCTGCAAACAAATGTGGATAGGGAAATTAATTAAAATAAAAATTAAAAAAATAAAAAGGACGTCTCAGTCATCAGTCTCTTCATGCCATAGCAAAGAATCTGGCTTCATGTCAGCACAGAATCAGTCTTCATGTCATAGCAGAGAATGAGGCTTCACGTCAACCCACCACTGGAACAGGCCACTGTCACACATTTAGGCCCAGGCACCCAGGCAGAGGAGAGAGGTCCCATAACAGAGAAACTGGCCTGATGTCAGCGCAGAATCAGTCTTCATGTCATAGCAGAGAATCAGGCTTCACGTCACCCACCACTGGAACAGGCCACTGTCACACATTTAGGCCCAGGCACCCAGGCAGAGGAGAGATGTCCCGTAACAGAGAATCTGGCCTGATGTCAGCGCAGAATCAGTCTTCATGTCAAAGCAGAGAATCAGGCTTCACGTCACCCACCACTGGAACAGGCCACTGTCACACATTTAGGCCCAGGCACCCAGGCAGAGGAGAGAGGTCCCGTAACAGAGAATCTGGCCTTATGTCAGCGCAGAATCAGTCTTCATGTCATAGCAGAGAATCAGGCTTCACGTCACCCACCACTGGAACAGGCCACTGTCACACATTTAGGCCCAGGCACCCAGGCAGAGGAGAGAGGTCCCGTAACAGAGAATCTGGCCTGATGTCAGCGCAGAATCAGTCTTCATGTCAAAGCAGAGAATCAGACTTCACGTCACCCACCACTGCAACAGGCCACTGTCACACATTTAGGCCCAGGCACCCAGGCAGAGGAGAGAGGTCCCGTAACAGAGAATCTGGCCTTATGTCAGCGCAGAATCAGTCTTCATGTCATAGCAGAGAATCAGGCTTCACGTCACCCACCACTGGAACAGGCCACTGTCGCACATTTAGGCCCAGGCACCCAGGCAGAGGAGAGAGGTCCCGTAACAGAGAATCTGGCCTTATGTCAGAACAGAATCTGTCTTCATGTCATAGCAGAGAATCAGGCTTCACGTCACCCACCACTGGAACAGGCCACTGTCACACATTTAGGCCCAGGCACCCAGGCAGAGGAGAGAGGTCCCGTAACAGAGAATCTGGCCTTATGTCAGCGCAGAATCAGTCTTCATGTCATAGCAGAGAATCAGGCTTCACGTCACCCACCACTGGTACAGGCCACTGTCACACATTTAGGCCCAGGCACCCAGGCAGAGGAGAGAGGTCCCGTAACAGAGAATCTGGCCTTATGTCAGCACAGAATCTGTCTTCATGTCATAGCAGAGAATCAGGCTTCACGTCACCCACCACTGGAACAGGCCACTGTCACACATTTAGGCCCAGACACCCAGGCAGAGGAGAGAGGTCCCGTAACAGAGAATCTGGCCTTATGTCAGCGCAGAATCAGTCTTCATGTCATAGCAGAGAATCAGGCTTCACGTCACCCACCACTGGAACAGGCCACTGTCACACATTTAGGCCCAGGCACCCAGACAGAGGAGAGTGGTCCCGTAACAGAGAATCTGGCCTTATGTCAGCGCAGAATCTGTCTTTATGTCATAGCAGAGAATCAGGCTTCACGTCACCCACCACTGGAACAGGCCACTGTCACACATTTAGGCCCCGGCACCCAGACAGAGGAGAGAGGTCCTGTAACAGAGAATCTGGCCTTATGTCAGCACAGAATCTGTCTTCATGTCATAGCAGAGAATCAGGCTTCACGTCACCCACCACTGGAACAGGCCACTGTCACACATTTAGGCCCAGGCACCCAGACAGAGGAGAGCAGTCCCGTAACAGAGAATCTGGCCTTATGTCAGCGCAGAATCTGTCTTCATGTCATAGCAGAGAATCAGGCTTCACGTCACCCACCACTGGAACAGGCCACTGTCACACATTTAGGCCCCGGCACCCAGACAGAGGAGAGAGGTCCTGTAACAGAGAATCTGGCCATATGTCAGCACAGAATCTGTCTTCATGTCATAGCAGAGAATCAGGCATCACGTCACCCACCACTGGAACAGGCCACTGTCACACATTTAGGCCAAGGCACCCAGGCAGAGGTGAGAGGTCCCGTAACAGAGAATCTGGCCTTATGTTAGCGCAGAATCAGTCTTCATGTCATAGCAGAGAATCAGGCTTCACGTCACTCACCACTGGAACAGGCCACTGTCACACATTTAGGCCTAGGCACCCAGACAGAGGAGAGCGGTCCCGTAACAGAGAATCTGGCCTTATGTCAGCGCAGAATCTGTCTTCATGTCATAGCAGAGAATCAGGCTTCACGTCACCCACCACTGGAACAGGCCACTGTCACACATTTAGGCCCCGGCACCCAGACAGAGGAGAGAGGTCCTGTAACAGAGAAACTGGCCTTATGTCAGCACAGAATCTGTCTTCATGTCATAGCAGAGAATCAGGCATCACGTCACCCACCACTGGAACAGGCCACTGTCACACATTTAGGCCCAGGCAGAGGAGAGAGGTCCCGTAACAGAGAATCTGGCCTTATGTAAGCGCAGAATCAGTCTTCATGTCATAGCAGAGAATCAGGCTTCACGTCACCCACCACTGGAACAGGTCACTGTCACACATTTAGGCCCCGGCACCCAGACAGAGGAGAGAGGTCCTGTAACAGAGAATCTGGCCTTATTTCAGCACAGAATCTGTCTTCATGTCATAGCAGAGAATCAGGCATCACGTCACCAACCACTGGAACAGGCCACTGTCACACATTTAGGCCCAGGCACCCAGGCAGAGGAGAGAGGTCCCGTAACAGAGAATCTGGCCTTATGTCAGCGCAGAATCAGTCTTCATGTCATAGCAGAGAATCAGGCTTCACATCGCCCACCACTGGAACAGGCCACTGTCACACATTTAGGCCCAGGCACCCAGGCAGAGGAGAGAGGTCCCGTAACAGAGAATCTGGCCTGATGTCAGCGCAGAATCTGTCTTCATGTCATAGCAGAGAATCAGGCTTCACGTCACCCACCACTGGAACAGGCCACTGTCACACATTTAGGCCCAGGCACCCAGGCAGAGGAGAGAGGTCCCGTAACAGAGAATCTGGCCTTATGTCAGCGCAGAATCCGTCTTCATGTCATAGCAGAGAATCAGGCTTCACGTCACCCACCACTGGAACAGGCCACTGTCACACATTTAGGCCCAGGCACCCAGACAGAGGAGAGTGGTCCCGTAACAGAGAATCTGGCCTTATGTCAGCACAGAATCTGTCTTCATGTCATAGCAGAGAATCAGGCTTCACGTCACCCACCACTGGAACAGGCCACTGTCACACATTTAGGCCCCGGCACCCAGATAGAGGAGAGAGGTCCTGTAACAGAGAATCTGGCCTTATGTCAGCACAGAATCTGTCTTCATGTCATAGCAGAGAATCAGGCATCACGTCACCCACCACTGGAACAGGCCACTGTCACACATTTAGGCCCAGGCACCCAGGCAGAGGAGAGAGGTCCCGTAACAGAGAATCTGGCCTTATGTCAGCGCAGAATCAGTCTTCATGTCATAGCAGAGAATCAGGCTTCACTTCACCCACCACTGGAACAGGCCACTGTCACACATTTAGGCCCAGGCACCCAGACAGAGGAGAGCGGTCCCGTAACAGAGAATCTGGCCTTATGTCAGCGCAGAATCTGTCTTCATGTCATAGCAGAGAATCAGGCTTCACGTCACCCACCACTGGAACAGGCCACTGTCACACATTTAGGCCCAGGCACCCAGACAGAGGAGAGAGGTCCTGTAACAGAGAATCTGGCCTTATGTCAGCACAGAATCTGTCTTCATGTCATAGCAGAGAATCAGGCATCACGTCACCCACCACTGGAACAGGCCACTGTCACACACTTAGGCCCAGGCACCGAGGCAGAGGACAGAGGTCCCGTAACAGAGAATCTGGCCTTATGTCAGCGCAGAATCAGTCTTCATGTCATAGCAGAGAATCAGGCTTCACGTCACCCACCACTGGAACAGGCGACTGTCACACATTTAGGCCCCGACACCCAGACAGAGGAGAGCAGTCCCGTAACAGAGAATCTGGCCTTATGTCAGCGCAGAATCTGTCTTCATGTCATAGCAGAGAATCAGGCTTCACGTCACCCACCACTGGAACAGGCCACTGTCACATATTTAGGCCCAGGCACCCAGGCAAATGAGAGAGGTCGCGTAACAGAGAATCTGGCTTCATGTCAGCACAGAATAAGTCTTCATGTCATAGCAGAGAATCAGGCTTCACGTCACCCACCACTGGAACAGGCCACTGTCACACATTTAGGCCCCGGCACCCAGACAGAGGAGAGGTTCATTCAACTTTGGGTTGAATGTAGTATTGAATGAGGAAGTGTCCTGGAGTAGAATAATATATTGTTAAGGGGATGTAGTTAATATCTAATCTGCACAAGGGATGGACAGGTCCTGTGGGATCCATGCCTGGTTCATTTTTATGAACGTCAGCTTTTCCACATTGGCTGTAGACAGGCGGCTGCATTTGTCTGTAATGACGCCCCCTGCCGTGCTGAATACATGTTCAGACAAAACGCTGGCCGCCGGGCAGGCCAGCACCTCCAAGGCATAAAAGGCTAGCTCTGGCCACGTGGACAATTTGGAGACCCAGAAGTTGAATGGGGCCGAACCATCAGTCAGTACGTGGAGGGGTGTGCACAGGTACTGTTCCACCATGTTAGTGAAATGTTGCCTCCTGCTAACAAGTTCCGCATCAGGTGGTGGTGCACTTAGCTGTGGCGTGGTGACAAAACTTTTCCACATCTCTGCCATGCTAACCCTGCCCTCAGAGGAGCTGGCCGTGACACAGCTGCGTTGGCGACCTCTTGCTCCTCCTCTGCCTTCGCCTTGGGCTTCCACTTGTTCCCCTGTGACATTTGGGAATGCTCTCAGTAGCGCGTATACCAACGTGCGCTTGTACTCGCGCATCTTCCTATCACGCTCCAGTGAATGAAGTAAGGTGGGCACATTGTCTTTGTACCGGGGATCCAGCAGGGTGGCAAACCAGTAGTCCGCACACGTTAAAATGTGGGCAACTCTGCTGTCGTTGCGCAGGCACTGCAGCATGTATTCGCTTATGTGTGCCAGGCTGCCCAGAGGTAAGGACAAGCTGTCCTCTGTGGGAGGCGTATCGTCATCTTCCTGTGTTTCCCCCAGCCACGCACCAGTGATGGGCCCGAGCTGCTTTGGGTGCCACCCCGCTGTGAACATGCTTCATCCTCCTCCACCTCCTCCTCATCCTCGTCCTCTTCGTCCTCCACTAGTGGGCCTAGTCTGGCCACATTTGTACCTGGACTCTGCTGTTGCAAAAAACCTCCCTCTGAGTCACTTCGAAGAGACTGGCCTGAAAGTGCTAAAAATGACCCCTCTTTCTCCTCTTCCTCCTGGGCCACCGCCTCTTCCATCATCGCCCTAAGTGTTTTCTCAAGGAGACATAGAAGTGGTATTGTAACGCTGATAACGGATTGGATTGGATTGTTGACATAATGGATTGTTGACTACATTTGTAATAAAAAGTATGTTTTGATTGAGAGTGAAAGCTAGCGATTTTTTATTTTTTTTCCTTTATCCATCAGGTTTGGTAACAACAGCCTTAAACAAGCTCATCAACAAAATCATCATCTGGCTTCTTTTTAATTTTTTATATCCAAAAAAAGACCAAACCACAGAAAAAGGACACAAACATTAAACAATAACATCACAAACACAAAAATAAAAACCCAAATTAGACTATTTTCCTAGTATTTATCAATCATCGTCATCATCATCTTCAAGGTTTGGTTTCAAAACACATATTAGCAAAGCATCCTGTAGCTCTATTAGGTCTTCCATAGAAACATCAATCCTATGTTCAAGAATATCTCTTAGCCAATCTTCCACCTCAAATTTGCTATAAAAACCAGTTGGATCCTTCTCAAATGACTCATAAATATGATTTCGAGCTTTTAGCAACTTTCGCCCATGATATTCTTTATACAAAGCACCTTTTAACTTCTGATATTCATCTGTTACCTGTATTTTAAGTTAAGACCCTGGCTATCAACCAGGGCACGCTCTTAAGGCCGAGCAGTCGGGTACCCCAGGTACCTCCGGCCAAGACCAAGGCAGCACCTCTCGGTACTACACCTGATCCTAGCCAAAAGGCCGAGAAGCGATCCCTAAGTTACAGCAGTTTTTTTTTTTCCGATCACTCAGGGTTAACATTTGCAACAAAAATTGCCTATGACAACTCATCATCGTGGTCATTCATTCTTTAATAAAAATAAAACATATAAAATTAAACAAACTGAAACAAAGAAAGTCATACTTAATTAACCTAAACCAAAAACCTTTTTCCCAGCCCTACTAACGGCAATCAAAAGAGCATCTTGTATGACATGTAACTCCTCCATTGTGACATCAATTTTCTCTGCAAGAACATTTTCCAACCAACTTCCCAAATCGAAACTTCTTTGAAAAAAAGCCGGATCTCTTTCATAGTCCACTAGAATTTTATTCCTTGCTTTCTCTAAATTTTTACCAGGATACTCTTTATTTAGATGTGCTAACCAAAACTTATATTCTTCAGGTATTTTAAATTTCCCTTTTGCCCCTTCATCTTCAGAAGCCGACACTTCTAATCCTATCTCTCTTTCCATTTCTTTACGTTTTTCTTTTTTCTCCTTTCCCTTTTTCCCTTCTCCCATCTCTTTTTTCCCACCTCCCTTCTCAATTTCTTCCACATTCGTACTTCTAACACCATCTTCTAGCTCAAAAATCATTTCTTCTTCAACTTCAGACACCTCCAACTTCTCAGACTTCTCAAACTTCTCAGACTGCTCCGGCCCCTCAGGCTTCTCAGGCCTCTCAGGCGCCTCAGGCTTCTCAGACTTTCCAGACTTCTCTACGGGCATATCTGAATCCTCTTCAAAAAAAGCTTCTATAACTTCGCTTGACAAGTCCTGCAAAACCATTGATTCATCTTTTTTCTTTTTTTGGTCACCACTCCTCCTAGGACAATCCTTAAATTTATGTTCTGAACTTTTACACAAATTACACCTTAACCTTCCTGGACAGTCCTTTGGCAAATGTGAACTGGCGCCACAAATTCCACAACCATCCTTGGGGCAACTGCCCCCCTCATGTCCATACTTGTGACACTGACGGCAATAGGCAGGCATACCTTTGAAAAAAATATCACCATTTATCTTCCCTATTTTGAACCTTGCCGGCGGCAAACAGGGACAGTTCTTCTCATCCATCTTTAACTTTACCACAAATTTCCATTTGCTGGTCCAAAAGCCAAACTCGTTATAGATTTTCCCTTTAGGTATAATGTATTCACAGTAACTCCTTAGAAAGGTGCAAACATCTTCACCATCTACCAACGGTGAGTACATCTTCACAATCACAATTTTTTCTTGGCAAGGAAAATGAGGTATTATCCTCACCCCTTCCCATCTTGCATCTCTTAAAGAGCATATCTTCTCCACAAAAAAGTCACAAATTTCCTGGTTCAAAAATACAACGTCGTAAATACCTCTTTTCGGGTAGTCCATTATGGCCAAAACGTCCTGTTTTCGGATCTTCACAAGGTCCAACAGTAACTCCTTCATGACGTACTGGAATCCCTTTCTCTCACGATATCCGTCCAAAACGAAAAAACGCACTGTGTACGGCACCTTCTCAAATTCCGGAATAGCTGATCCTGCTTCCTCCAGCGGGACTCCTTGAGGGTTCGCCATCTCGACAAAGATTCCTCCACCCCTCCGAAGAGACGTGAGGTGATCGCTTCCCGTTGCTTGGGGACTAGGCCGACTGCCCAATAGCAGCAGGGGGGGGGTGAAGTCCGGGCTATAAACCCGGACGATCCCCCCAGGCCGAGCAGCCGGGTACCCCAAGCACCTTCTGACCAAGACCAAATGTATCCCTACACCTGATCTTGGCCAAAAGGCCGAGAAGCGATCCCTAGGTCACAACAATAGCATATGAGACAGGGAAAACTATTGCTGCAACAAAGAGAGTTTCTCAATCCAATATATCTATCTTTAAATGGGTACCCTTTTACAGAAAGGAGAGCTCCTGATGCACCAAGGGGAGCGCCAATTCTGCGAAATACATGCTTGGGCATAGCAAGCTACACAATGCTACTATGGATTTCTGGGAAAGATATGCAAATTAGCCTCCATAAGCCTATGGCAGAAGATGTTAATTTGCATACCATCATTCTAGAAACCGATAATAATGGATTGTCGACTATATTAGTAATAACAAGTATGTTTTGAGTGAGAGTGAAAGCTAGAGAAAGAGCATATGAAACAGAGAAAACTATTGCTACAACAAAGAGAATTTCTCAATCCAATTTATCTATCTTTAACTGGGTACCCTTTTTTTATTAAGGAGAGCTCCTGATTTACCAAGGGAAGACACAATTCTGCGAAATCCATGCTTGTGTATGGCAAGCTACACAATGCTACTATGGATTTCTGGGAAATATATGCAAATTAGCTTCCATAAGCCTATGGCAGAAGATTTAATTGGCATATCATCATTCTAGAAACCAAAAATAATGGATTGTTGACTACATTTGCTGCAAAAAAAAAATAAAAAAAATAAAAAAAAGTTTCTAAATCCAATATATCTATCTTTAAACGGGTATCCTTTTACATTAAGGAGAGCTCCTGATGTACAAAGGGGAGCCCCAATTCTGCGAAATCCATGCTTGTGTATGGCAAGCTACACAATGCTACTATGGATTTCTGGGAAAGATATGCAAATTAGCCTCCATAAGCCTATGGCAGAAGATGTTAATTTGCATATCATCATTCTAGAAACCAAAAATAATGGATTGTTGACTACATTTGTAATAACAAGTATGTTTTGAGCGAGATTGAAAGCTAGAGAGCGCGCTTATGAGACAGAGAAAACTATTGCTGCAACAAAGAGTTTCTCAATCCAATTTATCTATCTTTAACTGGGTATCCTTTTTCATTAAGGAGAGCTCCTAATGCACCAAGGGAGCCCCAATTCTGCGAAATACATGCTTGTGTATGGCAAGCTACACAATGCTACTATGGATTTCTGGGAAATATATGCAAATTAGCTTCCATAAGCCTATGGAAGAAGATGTTAATTGGCATATCATCAATCTAGAAACCAAAAATAATGTATTGTTGACTACATTTGTAAAAACAATTATGTTTTGAGCAAGATTGAAAGATAGAGAGAGAGCATACGAGACAGAGAACACTATTGCTGCAACAAAGAGATTCTCAATCCCATTTATCTATCTTTAACTGGGTACCCTTTTTCATTAAGGAGAGCTCCTGATGTACCAAGGGGAGCCCCAATTCTGCGAAATCCATGCTTGTGTATGGCAAGCTACACAATGCTACTATGGATTTCTGGGAAATATATGCAAATTAGCTTCCATAAGCCTATGGCAGAAGATGTTAATTTGCATATCATCATTCTAGAAACCAAACATGACAGATTGTTGACTACATTTGTAATAACAAGTATGTTTTGAGTGAGAGTGAAAGCTAGCGAGAGAGTATATGAGACACAGAAAAATATTGCTGCAACAAACAGAGTTTCTCAATCCCATATATCTATCTTTAAATGGGTACCCTTTTACATTAAGGAGAACTAATGATGCACCAAGGGGAGCGCCAATTCTGCGAAATACATGCTTGTGCATAGCAAGCTGCACAATGCTACTATGGATTTCTGGGAAAGATATGCAAATTAGCCTCCATAAGCCTATGGCAGAAGATGTTAATTTGCATACCATCATTCTAGAAACCGATAATAATGGATTGTCGACTATATTAGTAATAACAAGTATGTTTTGTTTGAGAGTGAAAGCTAGAGAAAGAGCATATGAAACAGAGAAAACTATTGCTACAACAAAGAGCATTTCTGAATCCAATTTATCTA